>NC_133618.1:504862062-505142062 GCF_048593235.1 Sminthopsis crassicaudata
AGGGTGTTCACTGTCTTGTTTGACAACACATTCTACTTTGGGCAGTTCTGGTTATTAGAAAATTCTTTTTTCCTTCCTAAATGTTGTGTACTTAGACTGACAAAGGGACAGCTCCGAGGGAATCGGTGTTGCTACAGAGCTCAGGGTTTTAGTGATGGATAGGGATTTTCCAAGTGGGCCAGCTTCCCCCAGGAATTACTGTGTTTTATTTGGGGGAAGGGATCTGTTATGGCTCGAAGCTCCAAGTACTCTTTTTAGTAGCCAGCCTCCCTGGGACAGAGCCAGCCAGTTTGGAGGAGAGATTCCCATCCTGAACACTGGGATAAGTGATCCCTTCAAGGATCAGTCCAAATTCTTCTGTTTTCCTGAATTTTGGCCACCTGGACTTTAGTTTGAGATGAATGGACTCAGGGCTTAGGAAATTGTTCAGCTGTTGTGGAATCAGTCTCCTGAGGAGCTGGAAAGCCTAGTTTGGTCGCTTGGTGTGATCCCGCCCCCCATTCTTGCCTTAAAGGCCATGACCTCCTGAGGCAAGGCTTCACATATGAAAGATAGCCTGGTCAGCACAGCAGTCAAGGGCTATTTTTCATGCAGACCCACTGGGAAGAGGGGCAGAACTATTGATCCATTCTGGGTTCTCAGTCTTTCAGGTTTAATAAACAGTTATTGATTTGGGCTCCATTCTTAGCCCAAGGGAGATAAATGTGCATAAGATATGGTTTTTGTCCTCCAGGAACTCTTAGAATTGTAGAGGGCTTAGGTATAGAAACAAATAACCACACAAAAAAAAAATAGAACAAAAGGGCAAAAGAGAGGTGCACACAAAGGGGTCTGGAGATTCCCATTTCTCTGGAAAGACTAGGAGTGGCTCTGGGGTTATTGTCTTAGGAGAGAGAGAAAGTGGTAATGTGTACCCACAGTCCCAGTGGCCAAACCCCTGGCCATCCACTCTTGTGGGGACAAGAACTGCCCCGCTTATTCCCTAGTATAGAAGTGGGTAGGGCAGAGCTGCTGTCTTGGACTGTCATGTCTTGAACTTTTGCTCATGACCCCTGGCAGAGTTTTCTTGGCAAAGAAACTTGAGTGGTTTGCCATTCCCTTCTTCATTGTGTCCTCATTTTACAGATGAGGAATTGAGGCAAAAGGGGGTTTGCCCAGAGTTACATAGCTAGCAAGTGCCTGAGGTCAGATTTGGATGGATTTTTCCTTAATTCTAGGTCCAGTGCTCTATCCATTGTCCTTGGGGTTGGGCTGGGACACAGCATGATTGGAAGTCAGTGACTTTAGGATTCAAATTCCCCTTTTGGGGCATAGTCATCTATCTTTCCCTCTGGGTTCAGTCTTCTAGATAGAGATATCCAAAGTTGTCATATTCAAATGGTCTCTTACAGCTGAGAGAGATAAAAGGTATTTATTCTAAGAATGGGATTTTGATATGCTACCAAATGGTAGAATTTCAGATGTGGGAGATGCTGGCTGGTAAGGTCCTTCCCAGTGTTACTCATACTAGATATAAATAAGATTAAAAATAAAATAAAATAATTCATAAGAACGGAGTGAGTTCTGCTTCCAGGTAAATAAATGCTTCTGGTTTGGGAAGAGGTTGCTGGATACTGACTTAATGACCCCCTCTGTTCTTTGTCCCCTGGTCTTCAGTGCGCAGCCAGGTGTGGGGAGAGGAGTGTGGTGACCCGGGATATCCGATGTTCCGAGGACGAGAAGCTCTGTGACGCCAACACGAGGCCGGTGGCAGAGAAGAACTGCACGGGCCCCCCCTGTGACCGACAATGGACCGTCTCAGACTGGGGACCGGTGAGTGGCTCCTGCTCTCCTAGGTCACTAAGCACAAGAAACACTCCTGAGGATAGGTCTCCCTCTGGGCTGGGGCTGGGAGCAAGAGGGAAGCAAAGGTGAGTCTGGAAAAGCATCCCCTGTGACTGGGGATGCTCGGGCCTTTTCTCCATCTTTTTGGATTCAGCCATTCTCTAAAAATAAGCTGTCACCATGGCAACTCCATTCACCTGAGGCCTGAAGCCCCTTCTTCTTTGGGAGGAAGCCAGGAATAGTGAGAGCCAGGCAATCACCTTCCTCAAGTTTTTACAATTTGAAACCTTCTAATACAGGGTGTTTTCTCTCTCCATACCCTCTATTCTCCTTCCTTCTTTTTTTTTTTTGCCACTGCCTCATTTCTCTCTCTCTCTCTCTCTCTCTCTCTCTCTCTCTCTCTCTCTCTCTCTCTCTCTCTCTCTCTCTCTCTCTCTCTCTGTCTCTGTCTCCCCTTTTCTTTCTACCTTCCTCTCCTTTCCACACTTCCTTTCTGACATCCTCTTTTCTTCCTCTGCCCATCTCTTCTCCTTGACTACCTCCTCTTGCTGCCATTCTTGCTCCATTCTCTTGCTGCCTTTTCTCTTCAAATTCCCTCCTTTCTCTCTCATTTTCTCTCTGTCTGTTTCTCTTCTCTCTCTTCTCCTACCTCTCCCCTTTCCCCTCCTCCTCCTCCTCCTCCTCCTCTTCCTCCTCCTCCTCCTCCTCCTCCTCCTCCTCCTCCTTTTCTCTCTCCTTCTGTCTCCTCTTTCCCTCTCTCTGTCTCTGTCTCTTTCAT
Organism: Sminthopsis crassicaudata; assembly: GCF_048593235.1. Classification (NCBI taxonomy): domain Eukaryota; kingdom Metazoa; phylum Chordata; class Mammalia; order Dasyuromorphia; family Dasyuridae; genus Sminthopsis; species Sminthopsis crassicaudata. Next base: position 504,864,665 of record NC_133618.1, read on the forward strand.
TTTTCTTCTCTCCCCCACCCCTATTTTTTCCTCTCCTGTCTCCCACTCCCCTCTCCCCTTGTAGTGCAGCGGAAGCTGTGGCCAGGGAAGGATGATTCGACATGTCTACTGCAAGACCAGCGACGGGCGGGTCGTTCCCGAGTCCCAGTGTAATATGGAAGCCAAACCGCTGGCCATCCACCCCTGTGGGGACAAGAACTGCCCCGCTCATTGGCTGGCTCAGGACTGGGAGCGGGTGAGTGACCTTGGTACTATGGGAAGCCGGCTGGAAGCTGACCTCAAGCTCCTTCCTCATCTTCTCCAGGGCTGACCTTCTGTTTGCCTCTCCTTCCAGTGCAATACCACTTGTGGGCGTGGGGTGAAGAAAAGGATTGTTCTGTGTCTGGAGCTGGCTAATGGGAAATTGAAGACGAGGAGCCCCTCAGACTGTGACATCACCAAGAAGCCCACGGAGGAGAGTACCTGTTTCGAGAGGCCATGCTTCAAGTGGTACACCACCCCATGGTCTGAGGTGAGGGATCTGGGGTCTCCGCAAGTCTTGGGAAGATTCTACTGCTCCAGAGCAGGTCAACGGCAGGTGTTGGGGGCATCCACTGACGCCCGTGATCTTGGATCTCTCTGTCATGGAATAGGAAGACACAGAGGTCCTTGAGATCAAATTACTTTTAATTACACTCTGAGAAAACACAAGTTGGGATTTAAACCCATGTCTCTTGACTTCAAGTCTGATGACCTTTCTTTTACTTTGTATAGGGTCCAAGAGGGTACTTTCCCCTTCCACTCCTTTCTTCTTGGCCTGGGAGAGCTCAAATGTCCTTTTTGTTCTTCCTGCCTTGCCCCAGTTCTCTCTGGTCCAGAGGTTAAAGGGGAGGGAAGAGGAGGAGGAATATAGAAAGAGGAGGAGGAGAAAAAGGAGGAGGAGGAAGAGAAAGAGGAGGAAGAAGAGGAGGAGGAGGAGGAGGAGAGAGAGAGAGAGAGAAGGAAGAGGAGAAGGAGAAAGAGGAAGAAGGAGGAAGCAGAAGAGGAAAAGAGGAGAGGAGGAGGAAGAAGTGGAAGAAGGGAAGGAGAAGGAGGAAGAAAAGATGAAAGAGGAGGAAGAGGAAAAGAAGGAGGAGGGGATAAAGGCCATTCTCAGGACTTTGAATCAAACCCATTTCTCCCATTTCTATAGATTTAATCAGGTGAAATGAAGTCAGTAGGATGACTGTGGAGAGCAGCCTGAAAGAGAAAAGATGGAATATCACCTACCTCTCTGCCTCAGAGATATTGGGGGATTTTGGACAAACTGCGTGTTTGGCCTTTATGGCAACTAGCTAATTCCCTGAGCAGTGGTCCAAAGGACTCGTGTAGGCCTGCTCCACCCCCAAAGCACAGCCCCTCAATTTGCTGCAGCTCAGATCCATTGAGGTCTCTGGAGAACAAGGAGCTAAATGGAGTACTGTGTCTTGTACTTGACCCACGAAGGCCCAGCTGCCCCCCAAGACTCTTTCAGGGTGATCCCCAGAGGCTGATTGTCTCCTTGGCTAAGGTTGTCAAGCTGGCTGTGTATGTCCTCTATCGCTCTCCCCACCAAGTCCTATCAGGACTTGTAGCAGATAAACAGCTTGGAGGCCTCATACTTGGCTGTGTAATGTGGGGTCGCCTGTACTGGGGCAGGAAAGAACCCGGAAAGAGGGGGGCTGTGTCTGCTGTCTGTGAGATCTTGGCAGGGAGTGAGGCAGGGTCAGCAGACGTCTTCACTGCTCTGTACCGTGAAGTGGGGTTTTCCAAGGGCAACATCTGCACAGGGAGCTCAGGGGAAGGATTGATTTAATTGGAAAACAAAACAAGACTTTTATTGGAGTGGGAAAAAAATTCCAACTCCCCCGTCTCTACTCAAACCCTAGGATATATAACAAATTGTGTTGCACTTTAGAATTTACATGTCCATTATTTCATTTAATTCTCACAAGAGCCTGGTGAAAAGGAGGGTGGTGATTAAGAGACTTATTCGAGTTATAGAAGTTCTTTTTATGGTGGCAGAAAATTAGAAACAGAGGGGGTGCCCATCAGTTGGAGATTGCCTGAAAAAGTTAAGTTATACAAATGTGACAGAATATTATTGTGCCATAAGAAATGATTAAGGGGATTGTTTCAGAGAAACCTGGAAAGATTAGTATGGGCTAATGCAGACTAAAGTGAGCGGAAGCCAAACAGTTTATACAATAACAATATTGTAAAGACATACAGCTTTGAAAGATTTAGAGACTCTGATTTAAACAGTGACCAACCACAGTTCCAAAAAATTCATGATGAAATATGCTGCCCACCTCCTGAAATGGAGTCAGGGTGCAGATACTTTTTTTGGGGGGGGAGAACATGGCCAACTGGAGAATTTGTTTTGTGTGATTCTGCATGTTTGTAATGTGTTTTGCATTTTTTTCCCCCATGGGGAAAGAATGTGGACCAGAAAAATAAAATAAAATTAAATATCAAAGACTCATTTGATGGATGAAGGAAATTACCATCCTATGAGATTACATCTTGTTCAAAGTTATATAGTCAGTGTTTATCAGTGTACTGTGTTCCGGTATCCCTTTCAAAGGCTGTCTGGGTTGGACCGGGCTAACTTGCTTACGTATGTCGCTCAGCATCCAGACACAGAGTTTGGCTGTGTTTGGCTTGAGATAGGAGGAGTTTTGGTTAATAAAGAGTCATCTCTGCTTTCTTTAGTGCACCAAAACCTGTGGAGTAGGGGTGAGAATGCGTGATGTGAAATGCTATCAAGGAACAGACATTGTTCGGGGCTGTGACCCATTGGTGAAACCGGTTGCCAAACAGACCTGTGACCTGCAGCCATGCCCTACAGAACCTCCAGGTGAGAAGGGCTGGAGAGATGGTGGGGAGAGAGCCATTGTAGTCAGAGCCCTGGCTTCCTTTGCCTCCCAGCCTGGCCTCCTGGAGATTTCTTCATCAAAGTCTATTCTAGTCTCCTAAATGAGCCCCTCCATTCTGGACATTTTGTTTTAATTTCACTGTCCTATAAACTTTCTTCCACTTAACTTATCACTGCCAAGTTCTCTATTTGTTCCAAATTAGATTGTAAGTTCCTTGATGACAGGGACAGAATCTCATAATTGTTGTACACTCCCTGCAGAGCCTATCAGGGAGCCCCCAGTAAGGACTTTGTAAACAGTTACTGATGAACTGTCTGTTAGAAATGGCTCCAACATCCCCAGTCATACCACTTGATTCACCCCAATGTGAAATCACATAGTAACACTCAACTATCCCTATTTTATGGATGGAGAAGGTAGGGCTCAGAAGAGGGCTAAGTGCCTGTGACTGACCTGGGACCAGGACTCAGATTTTAGCCACACTTTTGTGTGAGGACCCATTGTTCTAGGAACTAGGGACTGGTTATTTCAGAAGGGAAGTCAAGGAAATGGGTGGCCTATTCCCTACCTGTCTGTGGCTTTCCTCCTAGGGATCAGTGACTTTGTAAACAGGCTCACAAAGAGTTGGAGAGGGATCAAGGGAGGTCAGCTAGTCCTAGGAAGATGAGGGGAGGGCTAGGCATTGCCGAGATCCCTCTGGCTTTCTTTCTGGAGTCGCTCTTCACCATTTTACCTGCTTTTTTTTCTCTTTCTGTAGATGACAGCTGCCAGGATCAGCCAGGGACCAACTGTGCTTTGGCCATCAAGGTCAACCTTTGTAGCCACTGGTACTACAGCAAAAGCCTGCTGCCGTTCTTGTAGACCCACCCACTCCTAGGCTCCATGGAGGAGAGACCTCCCTTTTCATCCTGGCCAGGACTGCCACACTGAGAGAGTGAAGGGACTGGGGGGGGGGTCCCATGGAAGGGGACCTCTCCACCCTTTCTTTTAATTGAAGTTCTTCCCAGTAGCTGGGAGCACAAGCCTGTGAAAAAATGAACATTGGCCCTCTGCTTGTAGGGAAGGGACTGCGGACCATGCTCTGCCGAACCTCCTGAATCCCATGGGAGAGATCCACTGGTCACCGCTTGGGTTTCGAGGCTGGAGCCATCCACGATTCCTCGCTACTGTATGTTGGTAGTGTCTGGATAGATGGAAGGATGTACATAGAATCTTGTATATTTGTTTCTGTTTTAGATCCAAACCTTTGTGGGGGTATCTCCTCCAACCCAGGCCTGCTTGGTCTCCTGTCTCCATGCCCAGCTTCTTGCTGGCTCTCACAAAATTCCAAAAGGAGGGGAGAAAGCTTGGGGAGAATGTTTGGCAACAAAAATATTGGATCCTGTTGATTTTTGAGTTGCCTTGGAGTGAAACCTTTTATCCCCTGGTTCTTTGGGGCCCTAGGGGGAGGGGTACTACAGGAGAAGAGGAGAACAGAAGACTGTAAAAGTAGGTGTATACTTTTCAGAGAATTTTATCTCATAACCAAATGTCAGTTTCATAGTCCTTATAAAAGATCATCAATGCTGACAGAAGTGTATATAATGAAACGTACCTGCACTTTATATCACAAAAGACGCATTTGTTTCTTAATATATTTGTTTACAAACAGTGGGTTTTATCCCTATAATCATTAATCAGTACTCATCTGTGTATGTCAATAAAGTTGTCATATTTATGAATGGCATCTGGTTTCATTTACTTGAGATATTAGATATCGGATGCTTTGGGTGGGATGAGGGAACCTGGGAGGAGGAGGGAAAGAGGTAAGCGAGGTGGCTCAGTGGATAGAGTGCAGGCTAGCTGTGTGACTTTGGGCAAGTCACCTAATGCTCTTTCTCTCGGTTCACTCATCTGTAAAACAGGAACCATAATAGCACGTACCTCCCAGGATTTTTGTGACGATCAAATGAGATAATAATTGTGAAGGGCTTAGCCCAGTATCTGGCACATGGCAAGTGACAAATAAATGTTAGCTATTAGTAAGAAGCACAGGGAGCTTTGAGGGAGAGCTCTGGACTTTTGCCTTCATTGGAGCAGCAGTGACACACAAACCTCATGTTGAAAAGACCAGAAAAGTCTGTCCCAGGCCAAAGCAGTTTTGTAAATATACCCATCAGTATGCTTTGTACCAGGCAAATTAAAAACAAACAAACAAACAAACAAACAAAACCCCACAAACATTATGAAATGTCAGAGCTGGAAGGGATCTTCGAATATAACATGTTAGAGCTTAGAACATGGAATATCAGGGAGAGGGGATCTATGAACAGGAAGAGCCTCAGAAAATGCAGTATCAGAGCTGGAAGAGGTCTTAAGACATGCACTGTCAGAACATTTATGTCAGAGCTGGAAGAGACTGTATGCCCCACCCTGCAGCGTACAGATGTGAAAGCTGAGGCTCAGGGATTGTTGTTGTTCAGTCATTTTTTAGTCACGTCTGACTCTCTATGACCCAATTTTGGTGTTTTCTTGGCAATGCTACTGGACTGGTTTGCCATTTTCTCCTCTGATTCTCATCTTTATAGATGAGGGAAACTGAGGTAAATAGGATAAGTGACTTGTTTAGAGTCCCATAGCTAGTTCCTGAGGCTGGATTTGAATTCATGAAGTGTTCTATCCCCTGCATCGCTCAGCTAGCTGGACCATCAATCCACAAGCAACAGAGGCAGCTAGATCATGCAGTGGATAGAGGACTGGACCCAGACTCAAGAAGACCTTGGTGCAAATCCAGCTTCAGACATTTACAGCTGTGTGAACCTGGGCAAGTCACTTAGTCTCACTCTCTGCCTAAACCCACCGAAGAAGGCAATGGCAAAGCATTCTAGTATCTTTGCCAAGAAAACCCCATACAAGGTCACAAAGAGCCAGACGCAACTGAACAACCCAGCCAGGAGATGTGCTGAGAATCAGGTCTCTAGATTCCCAATCCTGTGCTTCATTCACAAAAGCATTCTGCCTCTCTGGTTGTTGCTGCAAGCTAGATCGGCATATGGTGAACAGAGGAGGGAAAACCTGAGCAGTCGGAGCGGCGGGGAGAGCCAGCTCTGTGGCTTCTGATTACTAAAATTTCAATGTGAGCATCTGTACTTCAGAGATGGGGACTAAGAGTTTGATTTGTTTTGTTGATTGTCTAGACTTGTTAATAATGCAGATTAAATTTAAAAGTCTGTCCCCACCCACCCCAAGATCACAGTTGGTTAAACATTTACCAGCAGCCCCCTGGATCGCTCCATAAACATTGCTTGAGCTCAGCAGCAGTGTAACAGAAAGCTCGGGGAATGCAGTCATCTCTAGGTGGGGTTTAATAGTCATACTGATTACTGGCATTTATCTAGCAGTTTAAGATTGCAAATAGCAGCTAGGTGGCACAGTGGATAGAGTGCCACATCTGCAGTTATCATCCTGAATTCAAATCTGCCCTCAGACACTTTCTAGCTGTGTGACCCTGAGCAAGTCCCTTAACCCTGTTTGCCTCAGTTTCCTCAACTGTAAAATGATCTGGAGAAGGAAATGGCAAACTATTCCAGTGTGTTCTAGTGTGTACCCAAATGGGATCACAAAGAGTCAGACATGACTGAAGAACCAGATCAAGGTTTGCAAAGTGTTTACATACATTATATCACCTGAGCTCCACACCACTACTGAGTGAGGAGGACCAGCAACTTCCCTATTCCAGCTGTACTCTGGAGGGTAGAGCAAGGGAATAAAGAGTTATATAAAACATACTACGGGCCAGGCCAAGGACTTTTAACAAATATTATCTCCTGTGATCCTTATAACAATCCTGGGAAGTAGGTGCTCCTTTAGCCCCATTTTACAGCAGAGGAAACTGAAGCAAAAAGAAGTTAAATGAGTTAGTTGCCTTGGATCATGCATCTGAAGTCAAATTTGAACTTAGGTCTTCATGATACCAAGCTCATCACTCCATCTACTAAGCCATCAGCTGCCTGTATTGGGAGTGGGGTGAAGGAATGGGGAGGAGATGGAAAGGGGAGAGAGAGAGAGAGGAAGAGACAGAGAGACAGAGAGAGACAGAGATAAAGATAAAGACAAAGACAGAGAAAGACAGAGAGACAGACATACACACAGAGAAGCATAGAGATAGAGACAGAGAGACAAAGAGACATACATATACAGAGACACAGAGACAGAGATAGAAAGAGACAGAGAGAGATACACACAGACAGAGAGAAAGAGAAAGCGGGAGAGACAGATGGACAGAAAAAGAGGGACAGAAAAGACAGAGACAGAAAGAGACAAAGACAGAGAGAAGAGAGACAGAGATAGACAAACACACAGAGAGGGAGAGAAAGACAGACGAGACACACACATAAAGGGACAGAGAGAGACAGAGACAAAGACAGACAGAACAGGAGGGAGGGGGTGGGGAGAAGGTGAAAGAGGGAAGGAAGTGGAAGAAGGAAGAGGAAAGAGTGAGGGAAAAGGAAGGAGGGATAGGGGGAGGAGGAGGAGAAAGATGACAATTCTTCTGTAAGCTTGACAATAAGTACAGCTCAGTAAAATTTTAGTGGCTTAGGCCCCTTTTCTCCTTCTCTTCTCAGAAGGTAGTGAGTCTCCTAGCAGCCATAACAAAATCTTAGAGAAACCCACCTTAGCTGAGAGTTCCATAATCCCTTCAGGGGGGATAGGGAGAACTCCCTGCCTGCTCTCTGACTGAATCCATAGGAACTTCACCCTTTGTGGGTCTGCTTGGGTCTCACAGCTGTCCATCACCTGGCTGTGGCTTCCCAGGACTAGGGTCTGGAGCTGGGGTGACTGGACATACAACAAGTGTTTCAGGATTCCAGGGAGACTGGGCCTTTCCCAAACCAGGAGTGGGGGGGGCTGTGTGTAGAACTGTTCCAAACTTACTTTCTGGGACCACTAAGTTTCTACCCACGATGTACAGATGAGGAGAGGAGAGCTTTCTCCAAGTTAAGCAGCGTGTCACTGGCACTCCTACTGAGCACATGGCTCTTTGCACTAATTTGCTTCATGGACTTAAGTTGGGAGAAATTTCAAAGGTCATCTCATCCAACTCCCTTGTTTTAGACATGGGACCCATGGAGATTAAGGGACTTGTTCAAAGTCTTATAGATACTAAATTGCAAGGGTGGGATTTGAATCCAAGGTAGGAAGGTATTGACTTTATGAGCACTAGGTTAAAAAATGAGGAAATCTACAGGGTTACTCCTAGGATCACAGTTTTAGAGCTGGAAGAGATTTAGAGGCCATCTAGTGTGAACCCTTATAGATGAGGAAACTGAGATCCAGAAAGCTCAAAAGACTTGCCTAGGATCAGAGGTCATTGGCTGAGTAGATGTTCCCCTCAGGTCCCCCGAGCTTTTTGCTTTGACTCATGTATTCATGTAGTCAGGACCAGCTTTCAGCAAACAGGAGTCAGACAAATCTGTCTTTGGGGTCCTCTCCCCATGTCTCACCCCATGTTTCATTTCTATTCTTGTTTAGCTAATCAGAGACTTGTCGATAATTAATGTGAAAGCTAATAATGAAGAATGCTCTGTCCAAAGAGTGTTTTCATTTAAGGGGGATTCTTTAAGATCCAAAGGAATAAAGGCAGTAGGGCTGTCTTTAATTTGGTATCATCCTAGATTATTCTGTGGGCACCAATCTACCTGTGAAGTCTGCTCTGCTTCCACTCATCCACTCGTTCCACTGTTCTAAGGCTCATTCTGGGGCGGGGGTGGAATCCCTCATGCTTTCAGATGAGCTTCTTGGCAGTCACTTCCCTCCCCAGAGTCAGATGACTATAATAGTTGTAATTCTTAGCCTTTCATTTTCAAAACCATACCATATACCAATTATATGTCTGGGTTATGGCCTTGACCTCTCTCACCAAAAATTTTTTTTTTTTTTTTTTTTTTTTTTTGCTAAAGCCAGTCTTCTGTACAATGTCATTGCTGGCTGGCGGGATCTCTGTTCCCTAAACCACTATAAAGAGTGGTCTGGAAATGGGACCAGATGAAAAAGCCTCTTCTCCATAGTAATGTCAAAGATAAGGTTTATTTCTTTTCTTTTTTTTTTTTTTCCAGCAGGGCCCAGGAGTCAGTACCATTCAGCAGTCCACCTCTGCCAAGTTAGTCTGCCTTTCTCTTATTTCATTTCAAAGCTATATATGTATATATATATATTATAGTTATGTATAGATCAGAAAAGGAAACAGGAAAATAGACAACACAGGAAATTGCCCTCCCCCCACTCCCTCCCCCCCAAGTCAAATGCTACAGAACCAACCTCAGATAAGAATTTGTACAAAGTAAGAGTTTGGTTCAAGCTTCTGTTATAACATCAGACCTTTGAGAACACCAAGCTGGAAAAGATACTCACACCAAAGCTTCACTGACCATTTGCCCTACTCAAGGATGAATTAACTGGGCAAATCTAATATGCTACAGACCAAGGCAGGAGGAGGAGAAGAAAGAAAATCAAGAATACCAAAAGGGGTGAATCTTTCAGGTACTTTGAAACTTCTTCTGTGGAATTAAAAGCCTTCTGGGAATGAGAGGAAATTATCTTGTCATGGTGCACACAATATTTATAAACCAACCACAACTTTAAAATGATAGTTTGCCCTTTGCCAAGAGCATGTCTTCTGTGTAGAAGTTTTAATAGAGAGTTCAGTGAGGAGTACCTTCTTCTCTATTGTGAACAGACTGGTCATAAGGGGACTATCCATCCATATTCCATATCCTATGCAGTGTAGGCTTGGAGGAGAAATCCCCAGAGACAGAACTGAGGGTGTCCAGAGAGAAGCTCAGGGAACATGGATTTTTCCAGGCAGCCTCATTTCCTGTATGCTTTAAAAATCGTATAGTTCAACAATCTGCCACCAAAGAGTAAGCATCGCCTTTTACTAAGTAGAAAATGATTGGAAACCCACACAAATGGCTGCCTTCACGGGGGGCTAAGTGATTTACCCGTAAGAATTATGGGATTTCTCTAATCAGTTAAAACAGATTTATTTCTTCTCCTAGACCTTGTGGATATGTACCAGTGATGGTGGGTTGTGTGTTCAGGTTAAAATACTTGGGAGAAAATTGTTGTAATGGGGGGGGGGTCTGTTGAAATAGTTGGGTGGATTCTGCTGTTTATGCCTGCAGGTCAATGTTGAATGTGGGTGGGAGGCAGGAGAATAGGCAAACTGGTTTCTGGCTTCTAGGCAATGACTTAAACTCCAAGGACTGTTGTAGCAGAGAAGTTCCTATGTCAACCAGCTAGAGCTCATATCACTTTACCCAAGGAGGCTTAGGCATATATATATGTATTTGGGTGGGTGTGTGTGCACCTGCATGCCTGACTAAAGAAGTCTCCGGGCAAATTTGGATCACTTCTTTTTCTTAGCACTATCTGGTTTTTTTTGTCTGTCTGTCTATGCTGAGGGCAAGACAAGAGCCATACTCCATTATTACACTAATTAGGTGATATGTTAATATCTTTATCTTTATCCTTCCTCATGCATCCTGATCCCTTTCTACCAATGGGGTCACCCAAAGTCAGAAGCCACTTTGGATCCAAAGGGATCTAGGGTCTGCAGAAGTGGAGATCCTGCTAAGAGGAATATCTTCATGTCCAGTGGGGACTGGAGGAGGCCGTGTGATTCTATCTGCCAACATCAGGCAGCCATTTGATATGTGAGACAAGATACCGGCTGTGGTGACCCTCAGAACAGTTCTGGGAATCAGAGATAGACTGGTACCAAAATTCCTTCCCTACAATGGAGGCAATGACTTAAACACCTTAATTCTTGGATTCTTGGATTCCTCCTTCCCCTACTCCCATGCCCCATGTCCATTTTCACTCTCTGATTATCATCTCTTAGTTGGAATTCAGCCACTTTTGCTTCTGAGACTCTTCCTTAAACAGTGACCTTCCTGACTGTCCCATATCATGGGGACCTTTCCCTCTTATCTTTCTACAGCTTGTACTCCTCATTGGGTATTAAACTTAGACTATTAGCCTGCTCCTATTAAATATGTTGCTGGATGCCCTGCTTCTCCAACTAGACTTTCACCTTTGTGAAGGCAGGGCATATGTTTCCTACTTTTTTGTGCCCCTTATAGTGCCTAATGCAGAGAGCTGGACACACAGTGGGTGCTCAGGAAAGAGTCTGCTGATTGACAGAATGATTTGCTCTGTTGCTGATCAATGGACTACCAAAATACATTCATCATCTTATAAGCTCTCTCAGTCAGACCTGCTGGTGGGTTACTCAGTGGTGAAACTAATGTTCAGATTCTGGAGGAAGGACTGAAAGCTCCCAAATCAAAGAACGATGAAGCTGCAAGGACCTTAGAGACCATCTAGTCAGAATCCCATTTTTACAGGTAGAGAAATGGAGACCACGCCATGCCCATGGTCACCCAATGAGTCAGTGGCAAAGCTATGCCGAGAAGCCGGGTCTCAATCCCCAGTCCAGTGTTCCTCTCCCATTGCCAGAGCTGGGGGTCGGGAAGGGGCTCAGACATCCGTGCTGATGCTCCGGCTCCGGGAGAAAGCTTCCCGCATGGCAGACAGGCGGTTGGGGTTGAGGGCCTGAAGACCACCAAAGGTTACCGGCAGCTCTATGTCTTCCTGACTGATGTTCTTATAGTTGATGCGCTCACCCCCATTTCGAACTTCCTCTGGTTCCTGAAGAAAGAAGGTTGGCGGTTCGTAGTGGGAGCAGCTGGGGCAGATGGTACGGCACTGGGGGGATTTCTGATTGAAAGATGAGGAAGAAGATGGGTAGAGTGAGGGTCCGTTAGTCAGCACAATGTTTCGGTTGGAGTGGAGTGGTGGGACGTGGGAGTGGACAGCAAAGTCGGGCTCTTCCTCATCCTCTTCTGACTCATCTTTCTTGCAACAGTAATACTGGAAGTAGAAGAAGAAATAACACTTTGTGTTTTTAACATTGCAAAGAGACTTTCACTCATCATCATACCTGACTCTTATAACATCCTAGGGAGTTAGGTAGGTGTTTTATTTTTATTTTATTTATTTTATTATTTTTTATCTTTATTATATTTAAAGTAGAACTTCTATATTAAAGTCCAATGTCTTCCTTCTTTTATTACTAACTTTATAGAGGGAGAAACTCCCAGAATGAGACAATGGCATAGCCGGGCATCAGGATGGAACTGCCTGTCCTGTATGTCTCTGATGTCTGACCTTCCCTTCAGACTTCAATAAGTGATCCTTCTAGCTAGGAATAAACTGAGCTGGAAAACATAGCTTCACCCAATCTAATACAGTTCAATAAAGCACATATTATTACTGTACCTGAAGCCTACAGTAACATAGGACTGCGATGATGCAGAGCAAAATAACTGTTGCTAATATTCCACCTGTGATGACCACAGTCCCGGCTGTCATTCGCCCGCTTCTCCATTAACTGCCTGAAAGACACAAGCAAGCTTTGAAACATGCGCAGAAAGAAGATGCAGGGTAATGGGGGCCGCCAAGAAGGGAAATGCCCAGGGCTCACTCAGGACTGAGGGAGCCCTAAACAGCCAGACTGCCAGGAAGGCAGCCAGTGAGGGAGGAAAAGGGCTAACTTTGTAGGGCCAGAGGATGGAGAGTGGAAAAAGGCCCAAAGGTTCCATTCCCTCCTTTTTCAGAAGAGGAAATTAAGGTGAAGTCCTATTGCAAAGGTAAAGAGCTGATTGGAACCCAAATCTATTCTTACCCCTAATCGGAGGCTGCTTTAAAAAAAAAAAAGACTTGAACTTCTCATAGTTCAAATCATTAAAAGGTAAAGTGGATCCTACCCCTTTCCCCTCTGGCCATACCTTCTCTCCTCAAGCTCTTCTTAAGAAGGAAGAAAATAAGCATTTATTAAGTGCCTACTTTGTGACAGATTTTGTGCTACTTGTGTTACAAATATCATCTCATTTAGTCCTTGCAACAAACCTGGAAGTAAGGCCTATTATTATCCCTATTTTACAGTTGAGAAAACTGAGGCATAAAGAGGTTAAAATGATTTGCTCATGGAAACTCTGCTAGAGTCTGAGGCTAGATTTGAATTCAGTTTCCTCCAAGTCTTAGGCAGTCTTCTTTTAAGAGTTCTCTTATTTATTTTAACCTGGACAAAATTTTGGGGAACTGGGGAAAAGAATTAGAAGCCTTCAGGGATTCAGTTCTTACATATCTCTGATTGATCAATATCTTGATAAATTTAGAGGAGGGTGGTGGTGAGCTAATGGTTGTTTGGGGGCCAAAGGCTTATTTTATTAAAGTGTTTGTATGTTTATTTTTTAAAGGGGAGTAATGATGAATGTTTGGATCCAGGAAAATTACTTGGTGCATTCTTTTCCAAAATCTGGGAAATTGGGATAATAAATCATTTGTATTTCCCTACCTAACAGGGGATGATAAAGACAAGTGAGGGAATTCATGTGAAAGCCTTTTCAGAATCGAGTCACTAAGGCAATCTACTGTTATCTGTGGTAGAAAATGGGTAAAAATAAGGAATCTAGTTAATCTCACCTATGATTCATGTGGTTCTTTACCCTCTTAAAAGCATTTCCATATCCATTATTTTATTCAATCTTCATTACAACCTAGTGAGGGAGGCAGGGATTATTAATTTCACTTTAAATAGATTCAAAGAAATTAGATTACTTTGTTTCAAATCATTCAAATAGTAAAAGACAGAATTGAGACCAGAATTTGGGTATCATAATAGAACCCTCTCTCTAACTCTTAAAGATGCCTATTTGCAGCCTTTTCCTTAGTTCTCTTCTTTTTCTCTCTCATACCTCCTTCCCTTAACTTATAAACTCTTTAAAGGCTGGGATTGGTGTTGAAATCAATTGGATTTGAAAGGAGTCCTGGATTCTAGTCCTGGATCCCACATCTACCACTTTTTCTGTGAGCCTTGGCTTCCTGGTCTATAAAACGGCTATTATAATACATTTATAAACTATTAACCTGAAGAGGTTGTAGGGAAAGGTCTTTTTGTAAACCTAAAAAAAGATATAGAAATGTGAAGTTATTAGCACTGATGTTTTTCATTTCTAGATTCCCAGAAGCCGGCACCAGATTTAACACCTTGTAAGTGCCTAATAAATATTCCTGAATTCCTTGCTGAATGTGTGTGTCCAGGCTTCAGGATTTTGCCAGCCAGCAGGATATGGCAGTCCCTGATAGAGAAATCCTAGATAGCCCCAAATATCTGTAGACAGCTCTTTTTGTAGTAATGAAGAACTGGGAAAAATAGATTCCCCCTTAGTTTTGTGAAGGGCTAAAGAATGTGATATATAAATATATTCGAGTATTATTGTGCTGTGAGAATGGTGAATATGAGAAACTCAGAGAATCATGGGAATATATATATATATATATTGATGAGACTGACCTGGACACCCTCAGGAGAAAAGTGTAAACAATGACTACAAGGTAAATGGAAAGCATGAAGACAGTGAAAGAAAGAAAAAAAAAACTTCATTACTTTTAAATTATTATAACTATGCTTGGTTCCAGTGAAGTGATAGGAATGTATCTCCCTCCCTTCTTTGTTGAGGTATGGACCCAGAATATGGGAAACTGTATCCATCCATCCACCCAACCCTCTATCTAATTATCATCTATGTATCTATCTATGCATCTATCTACCTACCTATCTACTCACTTACCTAAATCTGTATCTGACTTGGTTTGCATATTGGTTAGTTTTTCTAAACTATTTCTACCTCCTTCCTCCTTTTCATTTGTTACAGTTCCTATAATATAAGAGATGACTCTCTGAGAAAGGGAAGGGAAGGAATGTATTAAGAAACAAAGGTGATATAAAAATAAAAGAGATCAATAAATTTTTTTTTTTTTTTTTACAAAAACCAAGCTTCTAGGTTGGTTCTCCTAAACCAGTAGCTCTCCTCTACCTCCAGAGGCCTTTAGAGTTAGAATCTATTCCACCCCCACCCCCACCCACTGAATTCTCTTTGATGGGTCAATGTATCTGATGTAGAAAATGATCTTCTCAAATCCTATCCTCTGCTCTGGTGTCAGATCAGGCTGTCAATTTTGGAGGCCCCACAGGTCACAAATACAGTTTCCCTCCATCTACATAACTTCCCTGGACTTTTTACCAAGGTAATTTGTATTATACCAAGTATATCAACAACCCTCAATGAGGGGACTGGACTAGGCTCGGAACCTGTGAAACCTTAATAGTCCCATATAATTTAAAAAATATATATTTATTTAATATTTTCCCCAATTACATTTTAAACAATTTTTACATTTATTTTTAAAACTTGAATTCCAGCTTCTCTCCCTTATTCCCACCCCAGCCCCCATTAAAAAAGCATATCAAGTTCCATAAAAGTCACATTGTGAAAGAAAACATAGATCAGAGATTCTTAACCAGTCATATGTAAAGTTTTTTAAAAGTTTGATAATAATATTTCAATATATTTGGTTTCCTTTGTAATCCTATGTATTTTATTTTGTGTATTCAAAAATATTACTTTAAGAAGGGATTCATAGATTTCATCAGACAGGGAAGGGAGTCCATGGCACAAAAATGGTTAACAACTTCTGATCATCAGGATTCCTTCTAGTTATGAATCTTAGGAGCCCTGTTTTAGAACTATGTCCATTAGCCTGGGGTAAAGGAGTTTTTAGCTGACTATGGACTCTCACATTAATCATTCCCTATTAGAACTAGAATTCTCTTATTTTATAGATGAGGAAACTGAGGTTTATAGAGGTTGTAACTTGTCCAAGTTCATACGGTCAGTAACAGAGTCAAGATTTGAACTCTAGGTCCCTTAACTCAACATAATATTCTTTCCATGATACTATAAAAGATAAGAATGGAGTCCCTCTCTGGGCAATTAATGCAGAAGTAATTTGCTGAAGGTCATACAGCCTTTTTAATGTCATAACTGGGACCAGAACTCAGGTTTCCTGATGCCCAGTTTAGGGATAAACTAGTTTTTTGCTGCCTCTCCTGGAGGATATGTCCTTGGCAAGGGAAAGGAGGGCGTTTTCAAAAGTCATTTGTGACCATTAGGGTTTTGCAGGTTCCGAGTCCCCACCTGGGGCTGAGGAAGGGCCTAGCAAGTGGAGCACACACACACACACACACACACACACACACACACACACACACACACACACACACTCACTCATACCAGCTCTTGCAAAGCTCAACAGACAGTCTTGGCCTGGCGGGCTGCCAGTCAGGTTTGAGCCAGCTGGCCCTGCCTGGGCCCTGCTGACTACAAGAGTAAGACAAGCACAGAATCCAAGTACATGGTGTGTAGGGAGGAAGGGCTGAAGGCTGGCAGGGCAGGTGGAGGTGGGGGCGTGTATCTAAATGGCCGAGACAGGGGTCCCTCCAGAGTCTTGTATCCTGGAAAATTTCATGTTCCTTCCAATGTCCAATTTGGTGAGCAGAAACAAACTGGGCAGTGGATCTCAGAGAGGGAGGAAGAGTTTTTAAACTGCATGCTTCCATGGCCCTCCCTCCCTCTTGGTAAATGTGGAGACACAGCTCTGAGCAAAACCAGCTGTGTTTTGGTTTAGCCTTTCCCAGACTCACCAGGTAAAGCGAGTGCCACAAGAATCCCTGATACTCATATATAGCCTTGTGCTTTCCAAAGTGCTCACACCAACTCTCTGAGGGAAGCAGGGCTTCGATTATCACCCCCATTTTATAGATGAAAAAACTGAGGAGTTAGATTGTTCAGTTGGTCAAAAGAGTGAAAGGCAGAATAGAACTGGAATTCAAAACCCTTTGATTCCCTAGTTCAATGTCTTTGTATAAAAGCAAGATCTTTACTTTGGGAATTCATAGGAAATTATAGATTATCATAGCTGTAAGGATTTTAGGGTTCATCTAATCCAACTTTATCATTTTAGAGGCAGCAAAGTGGTGTAGTAGAGACGGCACTAGGGTTGGAGTCAGGAAGACCTAAATTCAAATCCAGCCTTATACACTTATTAGCTGTGTGACCCTGGGCAAGCCACTTACAATCTACTTGCCTCAGTTTCCTCAACTGTAAAATGGGAATAATAATAGGACCTATTTCCCAGAATTATTGTGAGGATTAAATGTGTCTAGTGTTTAGCACAGTGTCTGATATAAAGTAGATACTATATAAATGTTGTTATATTATTATAGGGAGGAGAATCTGAAATCTAGAGAAGTAAAAGTCTGTGTCAACGCCATGTAGTCAGAACCTGGGTTAGAATATAAGCTTCTTGAGGACAGGGAATGTCTTTTTGCTTCCATTTTTTATTCCCAGTCCTTAATACAGTGCCTGCCACACAGTAAGCATTTAATAAATGCATGCTGACTTAATTTGAAGTAGAGCTTTAAAAGTGCAAATGATAGAGCACATTAAACCCAGCCGTGAGGCAGCCAGTGGCACAGAGGTTGGAGAACTGGACTTGGAGTCCTCGAATCAGAGACTATTTAGTTAATAATATCACTGACCTTTGAAGAGGATCAAATTAAGTAAAATAGATAAAGTACTCTGCAAACCTCCAAGTGTTATGTATAGATTTTGTTGTTATTCAGTTGCTTCAATTATTCTTAACTCTTTGGTTTGTTACTATTATTTTTGTGAGGCAATTAGGGGTAAGTGACTTACCCAAGATCATGCAGCTACTAAGTTTTAAATGTCTGAGGATGGATTTGAATTCAAGTCCTCCTGCCTAAGGGCCAGTAGTCTATCTACTGGACCATCTAGCTGACCCCTGCCTAATTCTAAATCCCTAGAGTTTTGGGAACAAGCTACTGGATTGGTTTGCCATTATCTTTTCCAACTTATTTTACAGACGAGGAAACTGAGGCAAATAGAGTTAAATGACTTGTTCAGGCCAATAAGAACAGATTGGAACTTGGGGAGAGGAGTCTGCATGACCCCAGGCTCAGAACTCTATCCATTGTATTATGTAGCTGCCATATATATTAGCTATTATTAATTATGGAGTTTCATATCAAGCCAAAACAAATAAACAAACAGCAACACAACAACAAACAACACAAACCCATTTATTGGGAAGGTTCTATTTCCTATCTTATGCTAGAACGAAAGTAGAAAATACCATTTTTTAAACACAATAGCTTAAATCTAGTTCAGGAAATAATAGTTTCATGTAATAGCATAAAAAAAAGAACTAAATTAAATGCAAGGATGATTTGGAGAAACACTATATATGGCTGTTAGATTAAAAAGGATTTAGCTTATCAGCCTCTAAAACAAGGCATCTTTAGAGAAATTTCCAGTAGTAATAACTTCACCATTCTTTTTGACCCAACAATTATTTACTGAATTCCTGTTCCAGGCAAGACTATGTGCTAGGTACTATGGATAATACAAGGAATAACACCATCCCTGACCTCAAGAAGTTTGTAATCTAGTGGAGGCTGGATTAAGGCACATAAAATGCCAAAGTATCAGGTAGTATGCTAAATGCTAGGAATACAAAGTAAGGCAAAATCAGTCACTCCCCTCAAGGAGCTCGCATTAGAATAGGAGGAACACAATCCATAAACACTATACAAGCAGGATAAAATGGAGAGCATATGAGAGGGAGAGCTCTGGCACTCAGGAGGAATAGGAAAGTCTTCAGGAAGAAGATGGGATTTTAGCTGAGATGGGAAGGATTAGATGGTAAACTCCTCTTGTATCTCTTGTATCTCCACTGCCTAGCACAAAGCCTACTATATAGTTATTGTTGTTCTTCACTTGTTTTCAGTCATGTTTAACACTTCATGACCCTTTTGGGGTTTTCTTGGCAAAGATACTAGAATGGTTTGACATTTCCTTTTCCAGTTCATTTTACAGATGAGGAAACTGAGGCAGACAGAATTAAAGTGACCTAGGATTCTCTCCTCCATCACTTCGCATCTACGAGGCACTTAATAAAAGTTAATTGATTGAAGGAAGCCTGGAGGCAAGTGATGAGGAAGAGAGAGAATCTTATGTATGGAGGAAACCATTGAAAATACAAGGAGTCAAGAGATGGAGTGTTCAGGAAGCCAGTGTCATTCTACTGCAGAGTAAATGGAAAGAAGGAAGGTGTAAGGAGCTTGGAAAAGTAAGAGGGAATCAAGTTATGATGGGCTTTGAGTCCCAGATAGAGGATAGTATATGTTAAACTGTATATAATAGGGAGCCATGGAAGTTGATTTAGTGAGAGGTAGTAGTAGTGGTGACCTGGTCAAACTTTCACCTTAGGAAGCTCACTTTGGTGAGCTAAGTATGTTGGGGAGAGACTTGAGGCAAGGAGATTCACCAGCAGTCTATTGCAAGAGTCCAGATGGAAGGAGCTAAGGGTCTGCACTAAGGTAGAGACAAAAGAACATATTTGAGGAATCTTATTAAGGTAAAATCAACAGAATTTAATAACTGATTAGATATGAGGAATGAGAAAGTCAAGGATGGCAGTTAGTTTGTGAACCTGGGTGCCTGGAAATGTTATGGTTCACTCAATCCATATCAGCCTCTCCCTAGACTCACAATGGGAAGACAGTGAAGATTTTAAAGCAAGGGTGGGTCATGAGGAAATGTATGTTTTTGGAAGACTGAATCTGGCAGTGGACTATGGGATGGACTGGGGGGGGGTAACTGGAAAGACCAGATTGTGCCTTAATTACACATCTGTCCAAATGAGAGTTTAATGCAGATGGTCTTTGCCACATCATCTTTTTTCTTTTTGGTTCATTTAAAACTATCTGTTTGGGGTAGGGGTGGAAGTAGGATTTGGGTAAGCAGTCCTTTTGGGAAATGTTAGTATCAGTTTTGGAAATGCAAGGGCCTTTGCCTATAAAATGAAGAGTTTGAACTACACTCTAATATCCCATCTAGGTTTATGTCTATGTTCTAAGGATGTTTCCAGCTCTGATGTTCTATGTTCTGACCTAATACAATGCTCTGACGCTAAGACCACCACACCCCTGGTTATTGTAAGTGTTAAGGAGTCAAATGATTGTCATGATTACTGCTAAGGCCAACTGGAGGCTTATGAGCCATTCCCAGAACAGGCTGGCTTCTTTTCTGTCTCTCATGCTACCTTCCCAAATAGCTTTTGGAAGTTCATCTGAGCCCACTGTCATTTGAGCCTTTTTACCCATGAGAACAGAATTGGAGGGGTCCTGATCTCTGCTGCCACTGCCCGATTCTGCACAGCTTGGAAGGAGAGAGCAACCTGGTGCCGTGATGGGGAACTCTGTCCAGCCCTCTGTACTTGGCCCGTAGAAGGCTCCCAGCCCAACCCCAACGGCTGTCAGCAGCTATCTCCATGACACCTGTATTTGTGCCAGCTGGAGCACGCTGTCAAGGGATCTGATCCCAGGCTTTATAGATATGCTGAGGAGCAGAAATGCCTCAGAGGAATGCCAGGGCCAGAGAGGCAGAGTCCCCAGTCCATGCACACACAATGGCAGCTCAGCTCCTTGTGGGAGGTCCTTCCATGCTTTTGCTCCTTCCCCTGTCCAAAGCTGAGTCATCTTTATTATCTACTGCTACACCAGGTGCCTCTAGCTAGTAGGGAATGGAGATTCTTCAGCACCGTGGAGAAATCTTTACTGTTCTTTTTCAAGTCAGGATTCAGGATTGTAGGCTCTAGCATCATTGAATTTATAGGTAAAAAGGATGACTTAGAGATTTAACTCTCTCAATTTGCAGATGAAGAATCAGGCCCAAAGCAATTGAGTGATTTCCTCAGTTACACAAATAGTAAGCAGCAGAGATGAGACTCAAGTGTCTGCTCTGTTCTATCATATTGCCTCTCCCCCTAGAACTGGGCGCTAGATCTGCTTCTTTCACTAAGTCACTGAGTGACTATAGGCAAGCCACTTCTTTTTCAAGCCTGTTTAATTCCTCATCTAAAAGAGAGATTTGGAATAGACAATCTCTGCAGTTCCTTCTAGCGAAAGATGTGCCAGAGCTAGTTTTAACCAGCTCTTGAGGGTTACCCTTTCACTGTGTTTACGTCTCTTAACTCTCACCACAAATCATGGCTCAATTTATTGTTTTGTTGATTGTCTAGACTTATTAAAGTGACAGAGAAAATGTTAACAATGCTGATTAAACATATAAGTATGTTGTATGTACATTTTCCCTCCAGAGAGTCATATATTTGCTTCTAGCTCTAATAAAAACACATTTATTGAGTGCTTTAAGGATTGCAAAGCACTCTCCTCATGTAATCCTATCAGGCAGGTAGTTCTAATGTTATTATTTATATTTTTTCAGAGAAGTAAACTGAGGCATGAGAAGTCAAGTAACTTGTCCACTATCTGTCACATAGCCAGTGAGTGCCTAAAGCAAGATTTGAGTCACCCCTCCTTCTCCAACCTGCAACTCCAATGTTCTATTCATCACATGACTATGATCTAAATTTCTGTTTAAGTCAAGCCATTTTTACTTACTCCAATAAGCAATGTCTTAGCCCAGATGAGAAGTGAAGACCTTTCACTTTAACTGCAAAGGTTAACTACAACAATAATAATTAGTATGACGCTATGATAATGAGAACAACATTAACAATGCTTGCCATTTTAAGCACTTTAAGGCTTATAAAATCATGTACAGGATGTGCACCTGTACATCTGATCTCTACAACAAGCCAGCATATTGTTAAAATCCTTCAGGGTTCCCTATTGTCTCTCAATAGAACTCAGATCCCTCTGCCTGATGTTCAAGGTCCTACAGAATATGATACCTAGTTCTCAAGTTTTCCAAGTGGTTCTCCTCTGTTACTTTCCCTGAAAGCCATCCTGTATAAAAACATAACATTCTTAAGAACAAAAAGAAAAAAAAAGATTAAGAAATCATTGAAAAAGTGAAAATATGGGCAATGTGCCACACACTTGTAAACCTTCCATCTTTTTAAAGAGGCAGAATGGGCTTATTTCTTAATTTAATTATTAATCTCTCTTGGTGTTTAGCAGTAGGTGCCTATTAAATATTTGTTGAATGGATAAATGAAAGAATATAGTGAAAATTTTCAGTTTTCTTATAGAGAGTTAGATGTTGTCAGAAGACTTGGTAGAAAAATGTGAGGGCAGTTTGGAGGAACAAAGATGACCTTAACTCTTATAGAAAGGCTACCCCAGTTCCTGTTTGGAGTAAAGGAACAATCTGTCAGTTTTGAAAATACTCTTTGTCTTCTCTGATGGTTTATTGAATTATCAGAACTACTAGCCAAGACAATTTGGCAAACATCTCACTGAACTGTTAATCTGTCCCTCTGGATTATAAACTGCTTAAAAGCTTTATAAAGTTCTCCCCACTTTTGCAAGAATAGAATTGAGATGGGAGTTGCACCCCCTTAATCCTGATCCCAGTTTCCCCAACCAGTACATAGGACCCTTTCTTATATCTTCCCATGCCTGCTCTTAGAAACCAGGAGAATGGAACACTTTGATAAATTCTTGCTGAGTCTCCAACTTTATTACAAGCCAGGGGAGAATCCCTCCCAGAAAGGGATACAAGTAGCCTTGTTCTCTGAGGAGCTATATTTTCTTTCTTTCTTTGTTTGTTTCTTTTTTTTTTTTTGCAGAAATATTTTTTATTGTAACTTTTTATTGACAGAACATATGCATAGATAATTTTTTACAACATTATCCCTTGCACTCACTTCTGTTCTGACTTTTCCCTTCCCTCCCTCTAACCCCTCCCCTAGATGGGAGGCAGTCTTATACATATTAAATATATTATAGTATATCCTAGATACAATATATGTGTACAGAACCGTACAGTTCTCTTGTTGTACAAGAAGAATTGGATTCAGAAGGTAAAAATAACCTGGGAAGAAAAACAAAAATGCAAATAGTCCACATTCATTTCCCAGTGTTCCTTCTTTGGGTGTAGCTGCTTCTGTCCATCATTGATCAATTGGAACTGAATTAGATCTTCTCTTTGTTGAAGATATCCACTTCCATCAGAATACATCCTCATACAGTATTGTTGTTGAAGTGTATAATGATTTCCTGATTCTGAGGGGCTATATTTTCCATGAAGCTCTTCCTGACTGACCCAATCACACTTCTGCAATCATCTTTCTATTTTCTGAATCCCTAGATCTAAATAAGTCTTGAATTGGAAGAGGCTCATTTTTGTCTTGGTCTAGAGCTGGAAGGACCCTTATTGTTTTTCATCACTTCAGTCATGTCTGATTCTTTGGGATTCCATTTGAGATTTTCATGGCAAAGTACTGGAGAGGTTGACCATCGCCTTCTCCAGCTCATTAAACAGAGGAGAAAAGTGATAGGGTGAAGGGACTCGCCCAAGGTCACATAGTAAGTGTCTGAGGCTGGATTTGAACTTATTAGATTCTAAGCCCAGTGCTCTATCTGCATCACCCAACTGTCCTTGGAAGGTTATTTAATCTATTCCCTTATTTTATATATGAGCAAATTGAGGCCCACTGAAATTAGGTGAGTTACTCAATGTAACAAGGTAAGTGACAAGATCCAGAATGCTAATTCAGGTTCTCTGATACCAAATGCCATGGTCTTTATCCTATACCATTCTGTATCTCAAACTCCATAGCATCTCTGAATAAGAATGGACAGACCATAAATGTGACAAGTGGTCAGCCAATATTTGTTTGCAGACCTTCAGTGAGGGGACCACTAACTTCTGTGGTTTCTTCTATTTTGCTTCGGTTTCCTCAATTGTAAAAAGGAAATATTAATAGCACCAACTTTACAGAGTTGTTGCAAGGATCAAATGAGATCATATTTGTAAAATGCCTGGCACAAAATAGGGGCTTGATAAATGTTTATTGACTGACTTCTAGGGGAAGACCAAAAAAACCCCAAATTGAAAACAAGATGTTTATCTTTTTATTGGGGGAAATAACATGTAAAGATATTAGTAAATACAAGGAAATTTTACAAGGGAGTGGGCACTATTAACTAGGGAGATGGGAAAAGGCTTAGGATGAAAGACAGAGGCTGAACTGAACCCTGAAGAAGCTAAGGAGGAAGTGCATTCCATCCAGGGCAGGTTAGCCTGTTCAATGAGATAGAAAGTTAAGGAAATGGTTAAGAGGCTAATTTGGGATATAGAGTTATCTCTTTCATTGTACTATGCTATGGAAATGCTTCTTATTTCATAAATTAAGAATAAAATTTAAAAGAGCTGTGTCTTAGGAAAACTATTTAGTAGACAGATTAGAAAGAGGAGGCTAGAAGCAGAGGAAATAATATTGCCATAATTTAGGCAAGAGGTGATAAGAGCCTTAGACTTTAAGAATGGAAAGAGAACAGCTATGAGTTTTTTTTTTTCCTTTAATGGAAATAGAACTGATAAAACCTGGGTATCAATTAGGATCTAGGGAGGAGGAAAGAAATACAGGGGAGAGCCCAGGATGATTCTACATGTCTGAACCTGGGTGACTGGAAGGACAGTGGCATTCTCAACAGAAATAGGGAAGTTTAGAAGATTTAGGAGGAAGGTGTTTTGGACATATTGAATTTGCAATGTCTGTGGGATATCCAGGTGAAAAATTCATGCAGGCAGTTATAGATCTGGGACTGGAGCAAGATTAAGATTTTATGTGCAGATTTAGAAATGATGTAGATCCAGATAATTTAATCCAAAAGGAGTTCGATGAAATGAAAAGAGGGTCTGGGCAGAATCTTGGGCCAAGAGAGGGAGATTGATTCAGCAGAGGTGGCCACCTAAAATGTGCCCTTTCATCCTCAAAAAACTCTCAACCTCATCCCATCATCCCTGCCAGCTGAACTATTTTACACCCCTTTCCCTTTTTTGACTAATCTCCTAGAGAAAGCAGTCTCCAATCAATGCTTCTAGTTCCCTCCCTTTCATTTCTTATCTCTGCAATCTGGCTTCTGATCTCATCATCCAACCAAAAGTTTACTCTCCAAAATTTCCACAATCTCACCGATTGCCAACTCTAATGGTCTTTTCTCAATCCTTGTCTTTCTGGATCTCTCTTCAGCTTTTGATACTGTTAATTATCCTCTTCTCTTTGACAATTGCTTTTTTTTCTCTGAGTTTTTAAAGATACTTTGTCTCTCTCCTGGTTCCCATCCAACCGTTTGACTGTTCCTTCTCAATCTCCAGGTCATGTCTGTTAACAGTAGGTCACACTTACATTTTACAGATGAGGAAGTAAGCCTAGAGATTAAGTAATTTGTCTGACAGCACATAGCTATTAAGTGGCATAGTTGGGATTTGAGCTTGATTTCTCTTACTCTAGATGCAATATTTTCTGCTGGATTGAACCACAGACTCCTTGTATTATTGTTCTTCAAGTGTTTGAGAAATGAACATGAGATCACAGAACAAAAACTGAAAGGAAATTCCTAGCTTCCTAGCTATACTGTAAGCCCTTTAAAATAGTCTTTTCCTTTACAGCATGTGTGTCCCCCATACCCATAGCTCCCATCCCTGACTTGCAATTAGCATTCATATTATCACAATCCCATGAACTAAATTTTAGGTACAATTTTCATAGAATGTCAGAGCTGAAAGGAATCTTGAAGACCATTTAGAGAAGAGATGGTTAATTTGGAGTGTGCTGATCACCAAATATTCATGGAGAGATTTCAAGGGGATTTGTGAACTTGGGAGAGAAAAAAAATTACATCTTTATTTTTATTGACCTTTTGTTTCATTTGTAATCACATGTGATTAATTTTATGCAGTTAAAACATTCTGAGAAGGGTCCATAGGCTTTTCCAGACTGCTAAAGAGGATCATATCATATGAAAAAAATTTAGGGCCCCTCTCTCACTTTACAAATGGGGAAACTGAGCCCAGATGAGGGGGAAGTGTTGCCTACCCAAAGTCATAATACCAGTATTAAGTTGAAGAGCAGGGGTTTTTCCTCTTCTCCAAGTTGTCTCATACTTAGAAACAATGGAGACTTAAGGCTTTTCCTGACAAAAACATTTGTCTTGTTAAAAAGTTCTTTCTACCTAGAAGCTTTAAAGTCTCCAGTGAGTACAAAAGTATATAGCATATGAAGGAGGCCCATAAGCTGAACAGTTCCTGTCTAGACCTCCTTTACATTTGTTCCTAATTTCATGCTCCACAGACCCCTGGACTCTTTATATTTAGCAATAAATATATGGGGAAGTGTTTTGCAGTGCTGCTGTGGTCTCTGAGAAATTATCCAGAACCCTGGTATGGGAAGAGGGGGACCCAGATGCAGAGAGAAGATACTATTCCTGGTTTTCATTCTTTAAAAGATGGTCACTTTTTTGGGGGGAGGGGAGCAAGGAATTCTGAAACTATTCCATTAG
This sequence comes from Sminthopsis crassicaudata, assembly GCF_048593235.1. NCBI lineage: Eukaryota > Metazoa > Chordata > Mammalia > Dasyuromorphia > Dasyuridae > Sminthopsis > Sminthopsis crassicaudata. Next base: position 504,890,822 of record NC_133618.1, read on the forward strand.
AGGTAAGTTCCTTGCTTTCTTTGTATCCCCAGCATTTTAGAATCCAGCCTAGCACATAGTAGGAGCTTAAGGAATGCATGATGACTGACTACTTTAATTGAAACAGCATGATAAGGAGAAAAGAGTGTTTTGTGTGGAATCAGAGGTTCTGTGTTTGAATCCAACACAGTGGATTTTAAGTGACAAATAAATTACTTAAATTTTTCCTTATGTGTAAAGCTGAGGAAGTATTTTCATGCTCCATTATTGATGATCCTATATTATGCTTCCTGAGCTAGTATTCTAGAATGTGAGGAAAATAGTCATTTTCCTTTCTCAATTCCTCTGACTCTTATCCCTCCCACTTCTATTATTTTTCTGATGAGAGTCTTTATTTTTAAGCTCTGTTCAAGCTTTTCTCCATAGCTCAGTGAGCCCTGTTGTAGCTCATCAAAAAGACTCCCTGTTCTCTGCTCTCCCCATACTTACAAGAAATCAAGGTGATAAATACCTTAGCACACAACCAGCTCACAGCATTGTGCTAATGGGAGGGACACCAAGTTGATCTCTGTAGTTTGTCTTTGTTTTTGAAGAGTACCAAAAGCATCATGGGGTGATATTTTCACTTGTGCTTAAATTGGGTCTAAGTGAGGCAGAAATACATTAAGTTGTGAGCTTCATTCTCTCTGCAAAATTTATCAAAGTCCAGTGGCAACCAAAAAGTCAAGACACTTGGTGATGGCCTGGGATGCAGTGGATGACTTTGGAATCTCCAATGGCTGACCAAGCTCTGAGTGCTCCACAGTGCCTATTTCAGCCACTTTTATGGCTGTTAGAACAAGGTGCTCTCATTATTCTATCCCTCCAGAGAAAGTATTCACATTCTTGGAGTAGATACCTCCCTAATTCACCAAGGGATTTGAGACCTTCCAGCTACCCCCACCTTGGTTTAGCCCATCTGCTGAGATAATTTTATTGGGGTGTGCCTGCTATGCATGCTATTTTGGAGCCACAGGTGACAGCCCTGAAAAGAGTTCTAGACCTCTCTGATCAACCCACACATCCTTAGATGACATTTAAGATCTTTTAAGATCTGACATTCTATATTCTAATATCGTATACACAAGTTCACATGTAGCTCTCATATTTTAGGATTCTAATGAAGAAATAGAGTGTTTTTCCACCTGCCTCCAATACTTGCTCAAATCCAGGTGAGGAAAAGGGAAGTTGGGATTTCCAATTAGCTCTGTCAGTATAAACTGAAGAATAAACCATGACTGATAGATACCATTCAATCCTGAGCTAAAGTTGGGAGTCATGATATCATGCAATGAAAAGCACAGAAGCAGCCCAGAAAGGAGATAGGAATCGAAGAGAATCTTAAGCTAGACTCAGAATTTGGAGTTTAAAAATCATGACATGTCAGGTCTGAATATTGGCACAAACCATCAGAGAAGGAAACAACCTCAAAACATAAGATATGAGAACAAGGGACATAGTGGTATGGGGAAAACACCACCAGATTGGAGCCAGACAGTGTGGATTGTAATTCCAGTGCTACTGCCAACTACATGTGCAGCCTAGGGTGATCCACTTAACTTTGGGGCTCTTGATTTCTTCATCTGTAAAATAAGAAAGTTGGATTAATTGGTCTCCAAGGTCCCTTCCAGGTCCAAATACTTAGAATAGTGCATCTGGTTCTCTAGTAGAGGCTCCCAAAACTTCTGGGGGGGAGGGTCTAAGAGGTCAAAATAATTTCTATAATAATATGAAGATATTATTTGCCTATTAAAATTCCCTTTTCCAACTATATAACTGACATGTCAAATTATTTTCATGTATTTGAACCAAAACAATTTACCACAACATATTACAGAAGCATATATGAGAATATAGCTGTCTTCTATTGTCAGATATTAAAGAAATCTGCAAAAATATCTAACACATTGATATTCTTAATTAAAATTTTTTTCTAAGTATAGTGACGTTTCATAAAATGTTATTTATGTTAGCATATAATAAGTCTGTTGTTTTTAAATGAATAAATATTTTAAATTTTTATTAATTTAAATTTTTAATGTGGTAAATATTTACAGATATAGTCTACTTAAACAAAACCATTTTGAGCTCTTCATAATTTCTAATAGAATAAGGGGACCCCGAGACTAAAAAGTTTGAGAATTGCTGTATTAGAACATATAGTGTTTGAGTGAAAGATATTTCTTTGATGCCCAAACCTTCACTTTTATAGAGAAAAAATCTTATAGCTTGACCATTTCATCTACTTCCATTCCAGCCAGACAACTCATTCTTTCAGACTGATGCTTTTTCTACAATATTCCCCAGCATGCCCTGCTATTTAACATGAATTCTTTGCGGATGAACTGTGCTAGAACTAGTTTCAGCTGTGGTCAGAGCAAGGCTTAGTGAAGCTGAGAAGGCTTAAGGCCTCCCCTTCCTGGCTGTCTCTGCCTCCCTCTAATGGTTCAGAAGGTGCTCTCCCATGGTGTATAGTTTATTTGCTGCTTTTCTGGAGAAACGGTTGAAAGCTGATATTTCCAGTTATTTTGTAACAGTCATCCTAAAACTACTTATCAATAAACACCCCAAACCACTTATTAAATAGCTCCAGGGAGGCTTAGGAATGAGGAAGCCCCTGAATATTAATGGATGTTAATTATAGTGACCCAATTTTAATGCAGGAAGGGAAGGCTCTAATTTCATAATGGCAAAAAGCTCAGAAGGAAAGCCAAAATGGTCAAGAATAGGGCACCACCCCTGCCTCACTCACTGAGCTAATTACAAGGGTCTCAAAATGCCCAGCTTCCTTTAAAACTTGACACATGGATCATCTCCTATGGGAAGCCTTTTGTGGTTTCCCTAATTGCTAATTTTCATGGTATCATGTCTAAATTTATGGTCATCATATAAATGTACATATATATGTATGTGTTTTACATGCACACATGTTTTAACACATACAAATATACATATGCATACACACATACACAGGCACATTTTGTATCCTACTCTCTATAAGGTTTTGTTTTATTTCATCTTAGTCTATCTGTCATGATGCTTAATAATGCCTTGAGTTATCTCGGACTCCACAGGACTATTCCCAATATGCCCAACCTCTCTTAATTATTTTCTACTTATTCCTTATATAGCTTGTTTGTATATATTTGTTTGCTTGTCTCTTCCCCTACATTGTAAACTTCTTGAGGGCAGGCCTTTTGCCTTTTTTGTATCCTTAGCACTTAACACAGTGCCTAGCACATAGTAGCTATTTAATAAATGTTACTTGAACTGAATCAAGTAGATTTTACTTAGTGAGAGGAAGTATCAGGTAGGCTCTGGGTTCAAAACCTGCCTCTGACACATACATGTTGAATGAATCCAAGAGTGACTCTCAATGTCTTGGGCAAATTTCTAAGACCATAAATTACAATCTTTATGTCTAATCTGCATTGGGGAAGGGAGTTATGTCAGTGACATCAGACATCTGAAAAATGAACAAAAATGACCAATATAACTTTTTATACTTATCCCTTTTCAGCCCTGCTGGGATCATTCTCCCTGGCTAGAAAGCCCACTCCCCTCATCTTTGAATATCTATCCCTTTTTTCTGAATTTTAAACCTTATTTATTTGTTTTTAATAAACATTGCTTCAGGAATCATATTGGGAGAGAAAAATTGAACAAAAGGGAAAAACTATGAAAGAGAAAAAAAACAGAAAAAAGTGAACATAGCATGTGTTGATTAATATTCAATATCCATACTTTCTTTTCTGGATACAGATGGCATTTTCTATGCAAAGTCTTTTGGGATTTCCCTGAATCACTGAACAACTTAGAAGAACCAAGTTTTCATAGTTGATTATTGTAGATTCTTGCTATTATTGTGACCAATGCATTCCTGGTTCTGCTTGTTTTGCTCTATATCATTTCATATAGATTAGATCTTTTGAAGCTTTTCTAAAATAAGTTTGTTCATCATTTTTTATAAAATAATAATATTCAATTACCTTCATATACCACAACTTGTTCAGTCATTCTACAATTGACGAACATCTACACATTTTCCAATTCTTGCTACCATAAAAAGAGCTGCTACAAACATTTTTGTATATATGAGTGTTTTTCCCTCCTTTATGATTTCCTTGGGATGCAGACTCAGAAATGGCACTGCTGGGTCAAAGGGTATGAACAGGTTTTTACCCATTTGGGCATAGTTCCAAATTGCTCTCCAGAATGGTTAGATCATTCCACAACTCCACCAACAATGCATCAATGCCTCAGTGGTTCCACATCCCCTGAAACATTTATCATTTCTTCCTGTCATCTTAGTCTGAGAGTTGTGAGGTGATACCTCAGAGTTGTTTTAATTTGCATTTCTCTAATCAAGTGATTTAGGGCATTTTTTCATATGACTATAGATAGCTTTAATTTTGTCATCTGAAAATTGATTATATGCATTGACCATTTATCAACTGGGGAATGACTCGAATTCTTATAAATTTGAAACAGCTCCTTATATATTTTAGAAATGAGATCTATATCAGAAACACTGGCTATAATTTTTCCCCCAGCTTTGTCCTTCCTTTTTAATCTTGTTTCTGTTGGGTTTGTTTGTGCAAAACTTTTTAAATTTAATGTAATCAAAGTTGTCCATTTTGCCTTTCATAATGTTCTCTAGTTCTTCTTTGGTAATAAATTCCTCCCTTCTCTCAAGATTTGATAGGTAAATTATTCCTAGCTCTCCTAATTTACTTATGTTATCATCCTTTTTGCCCAAATTATGCACCCATTTTGATCTTATTTTGGTATGGGATGTGAGATCTTTTTTTGATCTTATTTGGTATGCAGTTTATGCTGAGTTTATAACAAATTATTTTTCAGTTTTTCCAGCAATTTTTGTCAAATAGAGAGTTCTTATCCCAGGATATGGAGTTTAGGAGTTTATAAAATATTAGATTATTTACTATACATCATGGTTATTGTGTACCTAATCTTTTCTACTGATCTACCATTTTCTTTCTTAGCCAGTACCAAATATTTTAGATGTTTTATAATATAGTTTTTGATTTGGTACTTCTAGACCACCATCCTTTGTTGTTTTTTTCCCCCCCCATTAATTCCCTTGATATTCTTGACCTTTTGTTCTTTCAGATGAATTTTGTTATTATTTTTTCTAGTTCTATAAAATAATTTTTTTTGACAGTTTGATTTGTTTGGCACTGAACAAATAGACCCAGTTAGGCAGAATTGTCATTTTCATTATATTGCTTGACCTACTCATGAGCAATTGATATTTTTCCAGTTGTTTAGATCTGACTTTATTTGTGTGAGAAGTCTTTTGTAATTGTGTTCATATAGTTCCTGGATTTGTCTTGCCAGGTAGATACCCAAATATTTTATTTTGTCTACAGTTATTTTAAATGGAATTTCTCTTTCTATATCTTGCTGCTGGGCTTTATCAGTAATATATAGAAATGCTATGATTTTTGTGGATTTATTTTGTATTCTTCAACTTTGCTAAAGTTGTTAATTGTTTCAAGTAAATTTCTGGATGATTTTCTAGAATTTTCTAAGTATATCATCATGTAAGTACCTATTCTAATTCCTTTAATTCCTTTTTCTTTTTTTAATTGCTAGAGCCAACATTTCTAGTACATTTCTACTAGCTGAATAGAAGCTGGTGATTAATAGACATCCTTGTTTCACCCCTGATCTTATTGGGAATGCATTCAGCTTCTCTCCACTACAAATAATGCTTGTTGTTGGTTTTAGATAGATATTGCTTATTATTTTCAGGAAAGCTCTCTTTATCCATATGATGCCTAGTGTTTTTAATAAGAATGGGTGCTATAATTTGTCAAAAGCTTTTCCTGCATCTATTGAGATAATCATATTATTTTTATTGGTTTTGTTATTGATATGATCAATTATGATAATAGTTTGCCTGATGTTTGGACCAGCCAGGCATTTCTGGTATAAATACCACTTAGTCATAGTGTATTATGCTGCTGTTAACTTGCTGTAATCCCTTTGTTAATATTTTATTTAAAATTTTTGCATCAATATACATTAGGTAAATTTGTTATAAAATCAGCATAAACTGCATACCAAATAAGATCAAAAAAAGATCTCACATCCCATACCAAAATAAGATCAAAATGGGTGCATAATTTGGGCAAAAAGGATGATATCATAAGTAAATTAGGAGAGCTAGGAATAATTTACCTATCAAATCTTGAGAGAAGGGAGGAATTTTCTTTCTCTGTTTTGGCTCTTCCTGGTTTAGGTTGCAATAACATATTTATGTCATAGAAGGAATTTTGCAGGACTCCTTCTTTACCTATTTTCCATAGTTTTCCAGAGTTCCACAGTTTACATAGTATTGCAATTAATTTTCTTTAAATGTTTGGTAGAATTCACATGTAAATCCATCTTGCTCTGGAGATTTTTTTCTTAGAGAGTTGATTAATAGCTTGTTCTATTTCTTTTTCTAAAATGGGACTGTTTCAATAACAAAGACCCCAACTTTTGGGATAAGAATGCACTATTTGACAAAAACTACTGGGAAAATTGGAAATTAGTATGGTAGAAACTAGGCATTGACCCACACTTAACACCATACACCAAGATAAGATAAAAATGGGTTCATGATCTAGGCATAAAGAATGAAATTATAAATAAATTAGAAGAACATAGGATAGTTTATCTCTCAGACCTATAGAGGAGGAAGGAATTTGTTACCAAAGAAGAACTAAAGATAATTATTAATCACAAAATAGAAAAATTTGATTATATTAAGTTAAAAACATTTTGTACGAGAATTGACTCAAATTTATAAGAAATCAAGTCATTCTCCAATTGATAAATGGTCAAAGAATATGAACAGATAATTTTCAGATGATGAAATTGAAACTATTTCTACCCATATGAAAAGATGTTCCAAATCATTATTGATCAGAGAAATGCAAATTAAGACAACTCTGAAATACCACTACATACCTCTCAGATTGGCTAAGATGACAGGAAAAGATAATGATGAATGTTGGAAAACTAGGACACTGATGCATTGTTGATGGAGTTTGAACAGATCCAACCATTCTGGAGCGGAATTTGGAACTATACTCAAAAAGTTGTCAAACTGTACATACTCTTTGATCCAGAAGTGTTACTTCTGGGCATATATTCCAAAGAGATATTAAAGAAAGGAAAGGGACCTGTATGTGCAAAAATGTTTGTGGCAACCCTTTTTGTAGTGGCTAGAAACTGGAAATTGAACAGATGCCCATTGATTGGAGAACTGTTGGGTAAATTGGGGTATATGAATGTTATGGAATATTATTGTTCTGTAAGAAATGACCAGCAAGATAAATACAGAGTGCTTGGAGAGACTTACATGAACTGATGTTGAGTGAAATGAGCAGAACCAAGAGATCATCACACACTTCAACAACAATACTATATGAGGATCAATTCTGATGGAAGTGGTTTTCTTCAACAATGAGAGGATACAAATCAGTTCCAATTGATCAGTAATGAATAGAATCAGCTATACCCAGCGAAACAACACTGGGATATGAGTGTGGACCACAACATAGCATTTACACTCTTTCTGTTATTGTTTGATTGCATTTTTGTTTTTCTTCCCAGGTTATTTTTACTTTCTTTCTAAATCCGTTTTTTCTTGTGTAGCAAGACAACTGTATAAATATGTATACAAATATTATATTCAACATATACTTTAACATATTTAGCATGTATGGGACTACCTGCCATCTAGGGGAGGGGGTGGGGGGAAAGAGGGGAAAAGTTGGAACAGAAGTTTTTGCAAGGGTAAATGTTGAAAAATTACCCATGCATATGTTTTGTCAATAAAAAGCTATAATTTAAAAAAAACAAAATGGGACTATTTAATAGTTTATTTCCTCTTCTGTTAATCTGGGCAATTTATATTCTTGTAAAGATTTATCCATTTCAGTTAGATTGTCAGATTTGCTGTCATACAGTTGGGCAAAATAGCTCCTAATTATTGCTTTAATTTCTTTTTCCTTGGCGGCAAGTTCATTTTCGATACTGGTGATTTGATTTTTTCTTTCTTTTTCTAATCAAATTCACCAAAGGTTTATCTATTTTGTCGGGTTTTTTAAAAAATAAAACTAGTTCTTAGTTTTCTTGGTTTCAATTTTATTAATCTTTCCTTTGAATTTCACAATTTCTAATTTGGCATTTAATTGTTTTTTTTTCTTTACTTGTTCTTTTTCTAGCTTTTTTAGCTGCATGCCCAATTCATTGATGTCTTATTTCACTATTTTATTCATTAGCTATTTAGTGATATAAAATTTCCTGCTTTGGAACTGCTTTGGCTTCATTTTATAGGTTTGGGTATGTTATCTCATTATTGTCATTCTCTTGCATGAAATTATGGATTGTTTCTGTAATTTGTTTGACCCACTCATTCTTTAGAATTAGATTATTTAATTTCCAATTAGTTTCCATGATCCTTTGTTGAATATAATTTTTATAACCATGATTTGACAAGGAAGTATTTACTATTTCTGCTTTTCTGCATTTGATTGTGAATTTTTTATGCTTTAATACATGGTCAATTTTTGTGTAGGTGCCATGTACTGCTGAGAAAAGATGTATTCCTTTCTGTCTCTATTCAATTTTCTCCAGAGGTCGATCATATTTAGGTTTTTAAAATTCCTATTAACCTCCCTAGTTTCTTTCTTGTGTATTTTGTGGTTAGAATTGTCTGATTCTGAGAGGGGAAGGTTTAGGTCCCCCATTAGTACTGTTTTGCCATCTATTTCTTCTTGTAAATATCTTAATATCTTTTCTAAGAATTTGTATGCTCTACCACTTGGTGCATATACATTTAATATCTTTATTACTTCATTGTTTATGGTATCCTTTATCAAGATATAGTTCCTTATCTCTTTTTTACTATTTATTTATTTTATTTAGATCTATTTTAGATATCTAGTTGAAGTTTCACATCTTCTTTGAAGTTTTTCTTTATCAGCTGTCCAAGCTGTCCATTATCTCTGTTCCTTGACTCCCTGTGGGTGAAAAGGTTGGAAGAAAATGGAGATAAAGAGATCACTTAAAATGAGCTAAGGTAGCTAGTATGAAAATGGAAAAGAAAAAGCAGAAAACTCCAAAAGAAGATAGTGTAGTCTAATGGCTAGGGCACTTCACTGGAAGTTAGGAAAACCTGCATTCTAATCCAACTTCAGATACTTATTAGCTATGTGATTCATGGTAAGTCACTTAGTTTCCTTATTTGTGAAATGAGGTAACTAGATGTCAAAATTCTCTTTCAGCTTCAAATCAATCTATGACTAGAATATTATGGCTAATTGAAATTTTGTGAATCAACATCTTTAAAGTATGTGAGATAAAATACCTTTTTGCATAATTTACATATGTCCACATGTGTAGAAGGGACTCAAAAGAGATTTCCCAAGTTTGAAGAAGGGGTGAATAGTATCTCTGCAAAAAACACATAGGTATAAATAGAGAAAGAAATATTGTTGAGTCAGAGATGACACTTTTTGTGACTCCATTTTTGGTTTTCTTAGCAAAGGTACTGGAGTGTTTTACCATTTCCTTTTCCAGTTCTTTATAGATGAGGAGCTGAGGCAAATAGGATTAAGAGACTTGCCCAGGGTCTCACACAGTAGTATCAGATTTATACTCATGAAGATGAATTGTCCTGATTTTAAGCCCAGGGCTCTATTCAATGAGCCACCTAGCGGTCCAATATGTGTAATGCAATCTTCTTTTAGGGTAAGGGTGTATATGGGGGAGCCACACCACAATGTGCTCTCCTACTACAGAGACTGTTCTCAGTTGTGAGTGGGTTTGTTTGCCTGCTTGGTGATTTGCACTTGTGAATAAAATGCTGTTCTCCTTCCTAAATCTGATAATATTCCTAATATTCTGTGACCATAAAAAGACCCACTCCCTCCCTTTGACATTCTCAGGCCAGGTTGTATAGATAGATGCTAAACAGGAAGAGTGAAGAGTACCATCAATACTTCCTACCATCCTTAATCAAGACAACCTGTTTAACAGATAGCAAGAAAAGACAGAAGGAGACTAGAGTTTTCACTTGCTAAATGTTTACTGTTCTTGCCTGGGTGGCTCCTCTGGGAGCCATCTGGGTCTCAGTTGGGCAATGTCAGGAAGTGATTCCCCAGCGTCCTGATTTTTTATAATTAAAGCCTTTCCCCAGGACTATCTGCATCTGTCATTCTGTTTATATTTTAATCACAGTGTTTTCCCTAAAGCCTTCTTCTGGGTTAGGCATTTTTGTTGTTCATTATTTTGGGGCCCGGTCTTCCCTGTAAAAGTGTGGGGGTGGGGCTAAGGAGGTGCCCAGTAGAGAGGGGAAGGCTAGAGCAACCCTTGTTTGGGCAGGGACCAGTCCAAAGAAGCTTTGCCTAGAAAAGGAGAAAAAGGGATAGAATGGGGGGAGGGAAGCAGAGAAAATAGGAATGGAAAGAGGGAGAAAAACAACCTCAACCAGATGCCACCAAAAAGGTTTTTTCATTGTTGCTATTCACAAAGATAATAGATTCAGCTCACCATGGGGGTGGGATTGTGATTCACAGGCTGGTTATTTTGATTTGAATTGCTTATTCAAGGAAAATTCTGAGTTTAATGCTTCCACTAGTTAGCTGGAACGATGCTCACCACCTTATTTTTGAGATCTGTCCAAATCCCTTGCCTGCACTAGCTGAATTAGCTGACCGTTATCTCAGGCTAGGGCAATCACAAGAACTGAAGGCCTTCTATAACAGAAAGACAAAGAAAGAGAACAAGAGGGGAAAGGGGAGGGACAGAGGGGAGAGAAGAAAGAAAAGATGAGGAAAGGGAAGAAAGAAATAGAATAGAATGAATGCAGGAAGAGGGGAAAAGAATATGTAAAAGGAGGAAATAGAAGAAAAAAAGGCATAAAGAAAAGGAGACAGAAGAGGGAGAAAAGAAATAAATATATCTGGGGCTATAAGGAAAATTAAAGAGAAAAAAAGCAGGAAAATGGAAATTAATTTAGCTCAATTTAATTAAATATTTATTGATTGAACTTCATTACATTTCCCACAGGGATAGATCTACTTATATGTAGGCACAGTGAGGCTTCAAAATCCCTTGCTCCTGTTCTAAATTTGAAATTCCAAGACCAAATGCCTAGTACTACAGGGGAGAAAGGAAGAGAACAAGCAATTCCGTAGCACCTATGTATTAAGTACTTTTTACAAGTATTACCTTATGTGGAGGAAGTGCTATTATTATCTCCATGTGGTAGTTGAAGAAACAGATTAAATGATTTGCCCAGAATCACTTAATTAGCAAGTATGTGAGGCTGAATTTGAACTGAGAGCTTCCTGACTCAGTCCAGTGCTTTATCCATTGTGCCACCAGACTTAGATTTAGCAGCTCTGGATTCACGTTTTGCTCTGATACTTAATAGCTGTATGACCACTGTCAGCTCAAGGTCCATTCTTCCATGAGATTGGAGGTCAGGATTCATTTTACCATTTTAAATAAATAGCTAAAAATAGCTAACATTTATAGAATGACTTAAGGCCTGCAAAGTGCTTTACAAATATTATTTTGTGATAGGAAAAGATAATTATAAATGTTGGAGGGGGATTGGGAAAACTGGGACACTAATACATTGTTGGTAGAGCTGATTCAACCAGCTGGAGAATAATTTGGAACTATGCCCAAAGGGCTTTAGAACTACATACCTTTTGGGCAGGTAGGTGGCACAGTGGATAGAGCACCAGCCTTGAACTCTGGAGGACCTGAGTTCAAATCTGGTCTCAGACACTTAACACTTCCTAGCTGTGTGACCCTGGGCAAGTCACTTAACCCCAGCTTCAGAAAAAGAAAAAAAAGAAAAAGAACTACATACCTTTTGATCCAGCAGTATCTCTACTGAGCCTGTGTTCCAAAGAGATAATTAAAAAAAGGAAAAGAACCCACATGTGCAAAAATGTTTGTAGCAGCTATTTTTGTAATGGCAAGGAACTGGAAACTGAGAGGATGCCCATCAGCTGGAGAATGGCTGAATAAATTGTGGTATATGAATATTATGGAATATTATTGCTCTGTAAGAAATGACCAACAGGATGATTTCAGAGAGGCCTGGAGAGACTTACATGAACTCATGCTGAGTGAAGTGAGTAGAGGCAAGAAAACATTGTACACAGTGGCAACAAAATTATGTGATGATCAACTCTGATGGACTTGGCTCTCTTTAACAATGAGGTGATTCAATCTAATTCCAATGGACTTGTGATGGAGATTGGCAGCTCCATCCAGAAACAGGTCTGTGGGGATTGAATGTGGATCATAGCATCATATTTTCATCTTTTTTGTTGTTTGCTTGCTTTTTTTTCTTTCTTATTTTTTTCTTTTTGATCTGAATTTTCTTGACCTGCATGATAATTGTGAAAATATGTAGAAAAGAATTGCACATGTTTAACATATATTGGATTGTTTGCTATCTAATCAGAGGAAGGGAGGGAGAAAAACTTGGAACATAGGGTTTTGCAAGGGTGAATTTTGAAAACTATCTTTGCTTGTATTTTGAAAATTAAAAGCTATTATTAAAAATAATTAAAATCCCCAAATATTATTTTATTTGATCCTTACAAAAACCTAGGGAAGTAGGTATTATCTCCATTTTACTATAAAGCTCTACCCACTATAGGATGCAGTTGTCTAGAATGTTGTGTTGTATCTACAAAACTCACAGATCACTGAAACTAGACAGGCCTAGTGACCTTTCAAATTCATGTTATCTTAAGATACCTGAAGGAATGAATGAACTTCAGAGAAGCTAATATGAATTCCTGCCACTTTTTTCTTCTAGTCAGATTAGGCCCAACATTTTAAAAAAATACATATATGTATGTATACATATCTATTTATAGCTATAGAAAGACCTAGCTTCTTAAACTGTGGTTCATGACCCCATATTGGGTCTTGTAACTAAATATAGTGGTTGTGAAATTATGATTAATTATCAGTAAATGTTTAATTTATATACGTATTTATTCAGGGTCATGTAAAAATTTCTCAGGGGAGAAGGGGTAGAAAGTAGAACCATGCAACTCCTCTTCTTCTTTCCCATTTCTCCTTGCTTTGGCAGATAGACCAGTGGAAAGAATACTGGATCTGGGCTCAGTGGGCTCAGGTTAAAATCTCACCTCTGAGGCATTAGCTGGGTAACCTTAAGCAAGTCAGAATCTCCCTGGGCCTCAGTCCTATCATCAATAAAATGAGAGGGTTGATGAGGCACTTATCTCCAGAGTTAAGATCTTATCATCACAGTTCTAAAGAAATTCAGAACCTAACAGGTCTAGGGAACCTCTTCATATCTTAATTTCAAGTGTCAAGTCAAGTTTCTTCTATTCCCTGAAAATCTTCCATGACAATTCTGTGAATATATTTAATATACATATCAGCTGCTCTGGACTGTTGTTTATTGTTTCATAACAATGGATTTTGGCCAAAAGGATTAAAGTTGAACCAAGTGAATGTAAACTCCAAGAGGGTAGAGGCTCTAACCTTTGTTGGCTTTAGATCCATTATTGTATTAGTAACTGTTTTAAAAGTTGTAGATACAAGAAGAAAAATAAAATTACCCCTGTCCTCTGGAAGTGCTAGACACATAATGGACAATCAATAAATACTCACTGAGTCACTGGCTACTTTGGTCTTCCTAGAGTAAGAAACAGAATCTTCCCTGACAGGCCTTGGGTGTCTTTCACCAATTCTACAGATTCTAGGCTTGCTGGCAGTTCTCTGAGGTAATTGAAAAGTTAATGAAATTTGTAAATTCAAGGAGAGAATAATATTCTGCCTCTATCAGACTGATAATGTTTCTCTTTCCTTTTTTCTTTTTAATCTGGGATCTCACTCTAAATGAGCTACTGAATTTCCAGCATGATTCCCTATGCTGTCTTCAAAGGGAGACACTGCACTTAGGGGAGTTTGGACAGGCATATTTTAGGAGAGAGCAAACATTTCCTGACATTGAGGAAGCTATGACATTTAAGAGGACTTAGTGGCTTTTAGTGGAGAATCCCCTTTCCCCAGAACAAAATGTATGTTTATCTATTTACATTGTTGCTGTTATTTGTCCTTTGTTCTCAAGGAGTACCATAATGACATCAGGGAGGTGATGCCATGACATGTGAGTGAATTGGATTTAAATGAGGGAAGGCTATGCAAGGTCACCTGCCTCACTTTCCCCTCCAGATCCATTTGGGTTCAGTGGCCAGATGTGGTTCAAGATGACTGAAGATGGCTCTGGATGAAATGGGAGACCTTGGCCTTTCTAAGCTATACACATACACATGCTATACATATACATATATACATACATACAGCCTAGTTCCTGAAGATCACAAGGTTATTTAATGATGTCAGATCCAGATGGGACAGTTTAATGACCTAGGGTTCATTATCAGGTGTGGGATTCTGGGATAAAGTGATTCCATTGCTGTGAGGTTCCACAAAAATGAAGAGGTAGAAAATTTTCCAGAACCTGAGTGAGACCAGATTTTCCTTCATACTTGATGATTAGATAACCCAAGACATCTGGAGACTAATTCAAGCCTGTTCAGACAGTCACTATTGTCTCTGTACCTTAAAGCATGTTGATGAGGTAGTGACAATCAGCCAGAGTTTCTAAGGATTTCAATCAGCTAGAGAAGTTGTTAACCCATTATGACTTTTTTTGGGGGGGGAGGGGGAACAGTCCTTTCCTCAATCTACTTCAGGGGATGAACAGTGGGAAAGGTTGTAGGTTTCCAAAATCCCATCTCTGCTTCCTAAAATTAGATGCCAATCTGTTCTTGGAGAGTACAGCACCCACTCACCAGGCTGCTCAGTGGGCATTACTTGATTCTGAATGAGGACAATAAATTAGCTCTCTTAGTCATGGAAGTGATGGTAGGATCATTACAGTATATCTAAGGTCCAGCAAAGACGAAAATGCTGGTACCATCCATGGGACTTTAATAATCTCTCCTCCACTCGGGGAATCAAACAAGATAAATTAAATCCCTCAATAAAGGCAACAGCTTGAATTATGAGGCACAATATAAGTACTGAAGCATCAGAAACACTATGTAATTAACAGTGTAATCACCCAGAAAACAAGTTTGTTCATTAGCACGAAGTCCTCACAGGAGGGAGTTGGTCAAATGAATCAGTTAATGACAGAATAGAGCTTTGAGAACAGGAAGCATAGAATGTCAGGGATCAATGCCCCCATTATACTTCATTGGCCTATAAGATCTTCTGTTATGGTGATCTATTCCTTTGCTGCTCCCTCCTTCCTTTTCTCCCTCTCTTGCTCCTTAGCTTCAATCTCTCCCTCACTTTCTTTCTTTCCTATTTCCTTCCCTCTTTCCATCTCTCCTTTTCTTTCTTCCTTCTCTTCTTCATTTCTCTTCTCCCACCTTCCTTCCTTCCTTTCCTTCCTTCCTTCCTTCCTTCCTTCCTTCCTTCCTTCCTTCCTTCCTTCTTTCCTTCCTTCCTTCCTTCCTTCCTTCCTTCCTTCCTTCCTTCCTTCCTTCCTTCCTTCCTTCCTCCCTCCCTCCTTCCCTCCCTTCTTTCTTTCCTTGACAATGTATGAATAAGCATAATGTGGTATGTATATGTGCTGGAAGAATTCAATGTCAGGAAAAGATCAGCATGGGAGAGAGTTAATAAGATGGGACTTCTGCTGGGCATCGATGGGCATGCAGGACTGGGGTCAACCAAGAGGCAAGGGAAGAATGAAAAGGTCTTGTTATTTGCCAGCATGTCCCTGATACCATCATGAATCCAGCCTCTCTACCAGCGTCCTTTCCTCTTGCTTCTCAGGTCTAATTATTTATCAAAGAAAGTCCTGTTGATTCCACCCCTGCAACATTTCTCAAATCTGTTCCCTCCAACCTCTTCTTATTTCTATTCCCACAGTACTATCTGAAACAGGCTCTCAGTGCCACCTGCCTGATGATTGTAACCTTCCTGCCCTCACTCTACACCCTCCTTCAACACAACCTTCACCCTGTAATAAGAATGATCTTTCTTAAGCAAAGATCTGGTCATGTCATTCTCTTGTTCAAAAAATATCCAGTAGTTTTCTAAAATCTACTGGAGAATGTTAATGGCACCCTCAGGAGTGAATCCTGGCTTTAAGACCTTTTAAAGCAAAGATTCCTTTTACCTAAAAGTTCAATTTCCTTTCATCTGTCATTTATAGCCATTTATAACATGCTGGAACTCTACTTTTTCCTCTTCCTACTCTGCAGGTGAATGTATACTGGTTGTTTGACCAGATAGAATTCAAGTTCTATGAGGGCAGTGGATGTATTAGTTTTGTCTTTGTATTTCCTAGAGTATAACAGGATGTTTGGGATACAGCAGGCACTTAATAAATGCTTGTTGATTGACTGAATCTCTTTTGAAAATGTCCCATACAATCTTGACTCCTTATTATTGTTTATGCTATTCCCTATATCTAGAATGTTTTCTCTCTTCCTTAACTATTGAATTCCTACCCATTTTCTATATAAACCACCTCAAATGCATTTCTACCAGGAAGCTTTTCTTGATCCATCCCTGAATAGTAATGGCTTTCTCCTCAAACCTTATATAACATTTTATTTGCACCTCTCTAATAACTTATTGTATAATGTTAGATTATTAGACATATCTAAATATGACATTTATTTTGTCAATTGACAGTAAATTTCATTAGGTAAAAAATCTTTCCCAGTACCCAGAAGAGTATTTTGTTCAGTAAATGTCATTTAATGAATGTTGTTACTTTAAGGAATAAAAAGAGGCATAACTAGCAAAAAGAATTTTGTGTCAAAAGAACTTAAGACTACAGTTTGCCAGTGTGCATATTGTGAGTGTTGTATTAAGAATCACTTGCCCAATCATTAAATGAAATCATTAGCAATAAACTTACCAATAAGATGACTAAGACATCTTTTCCCCCAGCACATTCCCTTTTACCTACCCCAATTCAGCACATTTTAGAACTCTTCTCATATTCCTTGAGTTCTGCTCCATTAGCCCCGTTGCTAAATGGTGCTTCCCCAAGGACCTATGGGCATGTGTCTGTTGAGTCATTTGGAGCCATGTTCAGAAGAAGTTATGAAAGAGAATTCGCAAAATTTCCAAGTAGAGGCAAACCTCAGAAGACATCTAATTCTCTCTACCTGAATAAAAAACAATCTCCATAATGTCCCTCTTAAAGGACTCACTCATTATGAATACCTCCTATAATGGGGAAACCATTGTTTTCTAAGGGAGCTTGTCCCAGCTTTGGATAATTTTAATTGTTAATGAGTTATCACAATTAGGCCAAAATCTGATTTCTCAGCTTTTATCCACAGATTCTAGTTTTGTTTTCTGGACTCACAGAACAATTTTTTTTTATCACACTTTGATTTGGTTACCCCAAAACACCATTATTCCTTGACACTTATAATCCTTTCCTTTCTTTTCTCTAGACTTATGGCAAAATCTCCTGCTCCCTTATATTCTTGCTTACTTCCATTTCACACACACACCATCTTGTCGATATCCTTCTCAAAATGTGGCACCTTAAACTCCATATAATATTCCAAATGTGGTGTGAGTACAGGAGGGCTCTTACTGGATCTTGTGCTCTCTTGATGAAAGCTAAGACTATTTTTCTGATTGTCATCTCATACACAGTCATGCTTTTAGTCCAAAAAGTACTCTATGCTTTTTATACAAATTGCTGTTTAGTCACATCTACCCTATCCTGTACTTGAGAAGCTGATTTTTTTAACCCAAGTGCAGGGTTTTGTACTTTTCCTTATTACATTCCAGTTTATTAGGTTCATCCCAAAGTCTAACATTTTTAAGATGCTGACTCTGTCTTCCGAAGTGCTGGCTATCCCTCCCAGCTTTCTAGTATCTGAAAATCTGATCAGTATACTATCTAATTCTTTATCAAGTCATTGATAAAAGTGTTAGCAAGCATAGGGACAAACACAAATCCCTGGGGGACTCCAGTGCAGTCTATATTCCAAGATGACATTGAACAACTCATTGTAGCTAGCCATTCAAGTAGACACCCTATAAATATACTACCATGTAGCACACATTTCTCCATCATCCACAAGTTTGTTATGTGAGATTTTCAAGTACTTGGTTGAGATCCCAGTATGTTATTTCTATGTACTATTTCTGTGATCAACCCCTGTCAAAAAAGAAATAAATTTAGTCTGGCATGGCCAGGTCTTGCTGAAGCCATGCTAGTTCTTAGTGATCACACTGCTTCCATTTCTAGATACTAACAAACCATCCCCTTAATTATCTATTCTATAGTTTTGCCAGGAATTAAAGTCAATTTCACTGGCCTATAGTTTTTAGACTTTACTTCCAATGAAAGTTTTGGATGTTTTTGTAGTAAAGTAAGTAAAAAGATTTACTAGTACTTTACAAATCTCAATCAATCAAGCTCAATTATTGATTTAGTTTCAATAAATCAATAAATGCTAGATTTTAAATCAAGTTATTGGAAAAGATTTAGAGAGTGACAATGAACAGTTATTGTTTTGAGATTGGCTGAAAACACTTAAGTCATGCCCTAAGAGTCATTTCTAAAAGAACACACTTGTTCAGACAGAAGCAAATGTGCTGTTTCAATGAACTTCTAAGGTAGAACTACTTTGGCCTCAGCCTCGGTCTCTTTCTCTGTTATAATTTGAAAAAAAAATCCAGGCTTGGAGTCAGGAAAGATCTGGATTTGAATCCTGGCTATTACATTTCCTAGCTAAGTTATCATGGGCAAGTCATTTAACTCAGCCTCAATTTCTTATCTATAAAATGGAGAAAATGATAAACACAGCACTTACCTCACAGGGCTGTTATGAAGGTCAAATGAGAAAATATATGTAAAATGCTCTGTAAATCTTTTTTAAAAAATCGATGAGTGCCATAACTATTTTTAGTAGTACAATGAAGAGAAGGCTGGACTTGAGTTTGGAAGTTGTTAAGTCTTTTTTCAGTCATAGCTGGCTCTCTGTGACCCCTATTCCTGGTTTTCTTGGCAAAGATACATGTTTTACTATTTTATACTCCAGTTCATTTTACAGATGGGGAAACTGAGGCAAACAAAGTGAAGTAACTTGTCCAGATCATACAGATAGTGAGTGTATGAGTTCAGATTCGAATTCAGGTTTTCTTGTCTTGCTATCCATTATACCAATAGAGACACATTTAATCTCCCTCAACCTCAGTTTCCATTTCTGAAAAATGGAGAAAATAATAACTACAGCACTTATCTCACAGGATTAAATGTGATTACATGAAAAGGGCTTTGCAAAGTTTAAATTTATATCAAGTCTCAAAGTATTATGTAAAAGTGATGGTGATGATGAAGCTGTAGATGAAGATGATGACATTCTGAAGTATAGGACTGGTCTTGAAAGTAGAAAGTATGAGTGTGAGTCTTGATCTTGACATTTGGAGGTCTGCTTACTTTGGACAAACCACAACCTCTTTGAACTTTGGATTCTTCATTTGTAAAATAAGAAAAATAAGAGATCACTTCCTACCTCACAGGGTTAATAAAGAAGAAAGTAATGTAAATTTTGAAATACTATAAAAAGGGAGTTATTATAACTAAAGCTATTATTCCCTTGTCACAAACTCTTTTCTTCTGCCAAAGGAACATTACCACTATTTAGACAGAAACATATTTGAAATATCCATGGCTCATTCCCACAAGCCTCTGCAGAACCACATAGAGAAGGGAAGAAAAGACAAGGCTCAGGACACCTCTCCAGACCCTTGAAGAACTAGGGAGACTCCGGTCTAGTCAGTCCTAAGGGATTTGAATGTCCTCAGGGGGGAAAAAAGCTTGAAGCTATTTATTTAAATTGCCCTGTTTCATCATAATAAAACGCAACTTGCTTTATTCCTGTGTTTCTTAGGTTTAACATTTTCAGGCAAGGCATAAAACTGCTTTGTCTCCCACTCACTCTGTGTCTTAAATGGTTACTGAACAGACAGCTACTATTACTCTCATTGTGCAAAACCCTTGGATGAACTGACCAATCAGCAAATAAATACATTAATAAGCACTATGCTAGTTGCTGGGGATATAAATCCTCAAATTTAACTATCCTTGCCCTCAGGAAGCTTACATTCTATCAGGGGAAACTATTTGTACATAAAAAATATACAAATTATTAAAAAAGTAATTATGAAGTAATTTTTAGAGGGAGGATAGACAATGGGAGATAGAAAGGATAGGGAAGGCTACATATAGGTATACCAGGCTTTTAAGGAAACAATATTCTAACTGGAATCCACTGGAGATGGAAATGGCAAACTACTATCTTTGCCAAGAAAACCGCAGGGATAGTATTGAAATGCTAAAAGATATAATATTAGAAGATGAGCCTCTCAGGTCAGAAGATGAACAGGAACAAGATCAAAGATTCCATGGGACAAAGAAGTGCATTCCAGGCACAGGGGATAGTTTGTCCAAAGTGCTGAGGAGGAAGGCAGAAGTCATGTGTGAGGAGCAGCAAGGCTAGTGTCACTATATCAAGATTCCATGAATGGAACGAATGTGTGATAAACTTGCGTAGAGCTGGGTCACAAAAGGATTTAAATAATAAACTGGAAAAGTTTGTATTGGATTCTAGAGGCATTGGAAAGTCAGTGGTGTTCACTGAATAGGGAAGTGATGTGTTTCATCACTTTAAGTCAACTCTAAGTCAAGTATGTCCCTTTGGTAGCTGTGTAGAGGAGATGTTGGGGGGTTAGTAGACTAATGAAAACATTATTCCAAAGGTTTAGGTACAAAGTGATGAAAGCCTGAATGAAAGTAAAGGGCATGTGAGTGGAAATAAAGTGATAGATGCTGGAAATGCTGAGGGAGTAAAATAAAAAAGGCATTGCAATTGATCAAATGATGTGGTATGAGGGAGACCCAAATCCAGGATGGTCCCTAGCATGTAGACCTGGGGTACTAGAAGGATGATGGTACTCTGGACAAAAATTTGGAATGTAATGAAAGAATGTTCTCTTCCCTCAGAGAACCTATAATCTGGGATAGAGAGACCTTTAACATGCTTGAGACAGCTAAAGAACATTAGAAAGCAAAGCACTGGATTATGTGGTACAGATTTAAAGTCCTATGGGTGATCAGAGATAGAGATCTTGGGCTAAAATGTCAGAAAAAAAATTTCCTGTGGAAGGATGGGCCTCAAAGGATGAGTAGATTTTAAAGGGGTGTGCTCCTTGCAGATTTAAGTTAAAATATTTGTTGAATTGTTAAAATTGTACTTTGTAGATCTCCTGTAAGTTCTCCTATTTTGAGGCTATTTAATTAGTGAATAAAAGGAGCTACAACTTCACTGTTGCCCTTGAACATAGCTGTACCATCACACAAGGCTATGGCTAGAAGGTACCTCCTGTCACATCTGATGGCTCAGTTGAAATGCATACTTCCTCCCTCTTTGACTTCTGCTCATCTGTTCTGCTGACCCAGCAGCCCAGTCAATGACATCTGTGAATTCACCAGAGACAGAGATAGACAAGTGCTGGGACTTAGAGAGGAAGCTGTAGCCTCTTGAGCATTTACAAGGAAATAATAATAATAATATCTTAAAAACAACATGGGAAAATACAACAGAGATTGGGGGAATGCGAACCAATTTTGAAAACTGGAAAATAGAGCTGGTTACCTTTGAATTCTTCATCTTGACTCTAAGATGAATCAAGATTCAATCTTACTGTCTATATTTTCCTCCTATTATACCCCTGAATAGCTCTCTAATCAAACTGAATCATGCCCTGTGCCCTGAAACATTCCTTATGTTTTCTTGCCTCTGTAGTTCTGTCATTGTCTTTGCTGGTAAATTCTGCATCTTTCTCCCTCCCTCCATCAATTCTCTACCTATCAAAATCCTACTCTTTCCTTCAAAGCCCAAGTCTTCCCTGATTATGCTACATAAAATGATAACAATAAATAGTCAGGGTCTAAGTAGCAGTAACTCAAGAACACTACAGATGAAATGATAAACAGTAAAGACCCCCTGAGGGGCAGCTGGGTGGTGCAGTGGATAGAGTACCAGCCCTGGAGCCAGGAGGACTCAGATTCCAGAGTTCAAATATGCCTTCAGGCATTTATTACTTAACCCTGGGCAAGTCACTTCACTCTGTTTGCCTCAGTTTCTTCCTCTGTAAAATGAGCTGGAGAAGGAAATGGCAAACCACTCTAGTATCTTTGCCAAGAGAACCCCAAATGGGGTCATGGAGAGTTGGGCAAGATTGAATAAGAACTCTGAACTAGGAGGCAGGAGACCTAAGTTTTAGTCCTTGTACTGTCTTAGCTATTTGTGTGACCCTAGGAATTTTTGGGCTGCATAAGATGGTTTTTTTTCCTCTACACCTTTCCTCTTAGAGGAAAGAAACACAATTGTTCTTGGTCCCATAGGGCAGAACAAAGAGAGGAGATGGGGAAAAGGGAAAAGAGAAAAGGAGTAGAGAAGTGGAGAGGAATTACAGTGTTTGATTAGATGAACTCTAAGGCCTTTTCTAGTTCCAAAATAGTACAATATTGCTAATTTTTAGAAATACAACAAATCTTTTATTTAAAATAATATTTAAAAATATCCCTTTAATTATTGGCTTATAAATTCTAGCTGGGCTCCTTCTGGTCAATGGTCACCTGGCTGTTGTCCTCTGGGGGGAGTAGGAATGGGTTAGAATGTGAAGGAACTTTATATCCAGTCCAATTCTTTATACAAAGCATCATCCTCCCCTACAATGTCCCTGGAAGATGGTGAATCAGCCTCTGTTTTAACACCACCAGTGACAGGCAGCTCACTGTCTCAGGAGACAATCTATACCATTTGTGGGATAGCTCTAATAATCTTGCTTTTCCTACTGCTGAACCCAAACCTGTCTCCTTAATACCCTATTCCTCCCTTGCCCTTTCTTGACTTTCTCTTTTTGTTGTGCCCTTTGGGAACAAGAAGAATAAGTCATTCTCTTTTTCCTGGGATATAAAATTATAGAGAGAATAGTATGGGCAGCTAGGGGATATAGTGGATAGAGCACTAGACTTGGAACCAGGAAGACTTATCTTCCTTAGTTTAAATCTAGCCACAGACACTCCATAGCTATGTGATCCTGAGCAAATCATTTAGTTCTGCTTGCCTCAATTTCTTCATCTGTAGGAACAGCTAGGTAGTGGAGTGGATAGAGTACCAGCCTTGAATTCAGGAGGACCCGAGTTCAAATCTGGACTCAGACACTTAACACTTCCTAGCTGTGTGACCCTGGGCAAGTCACTTAACCCCAAACGAGGGTGGGGGAGGAGGGATTCTTCATCTGTAAAATATCTGGAGAAGGAAATGGCAAACTACGCCAGTATTCTTGCAAAGAAAACCCTAAAATGGGGTCACAAAGAGTTGGAAAGAACTCAACAATAAAAAAAAAAAAAAATTGTTCAATTTAGGCTCTTGAATTAAACCTGACAGACTTGGGAAGGAGGCAAAAGTCAAACAAAGGACTTTGCCCTTTCAAAGGTAAGCCTGAAGTTCATTTAGAATGTATATGTAATGCTATCCCCACCCCTCCTAAATAAAAGGCACATGAATGAGTGATCAGGGATTATCATGTATGCAATTTGTATCTTGAAGAGTTAATAATATTATTGTGTGTGAGAGAAATTCCAGCGACTTCTTTTTAACAATCAAAAAAACAAAAACAAAAACAAAACCAAAAACAAAAACAAAAACCCAATCTCCAACCTATTTTGTAAGACTGCAGGGAGTTTCCATAGCTACAGCTTTATATTGCTCTTATGAGCACACAGGATCAGCTTTCACTGATGCAAATGGATCTGAATTCCTTATTTATTCCACTCTTGAAGCACATCTGGCTGCTCATCACATGGCATAAGAGATGAAGGAGGGGCTTGTCTCAGGGCAAGGCGACCCCATGATTCCTTGCCTCACTTTCCTTGAGCATTTAAGTGCTCAGACCTGGTTAGGTCCAGCATTTCACCATTTTCAAAACATTTTCATGATCATTGGACTCTCAAAATAAATACTGGGGTTAGGGAAGGGAAAATGTATGACCATTTTTCAGAGGAAAAAGGCTGAGGCAGTTGGAGATGGAGAAATGTGTTCAGGACCATAGTGAGTTCCCAGCAGAACTGGACTAGAATCTTGGTTTCCTACTCCTTGTCTAAAATTCTTTTCTGTCATTCTTGCCTCCTACTTATTCAGGAATTGACCTATTTATGATGGTTCTGGCAGGTAAGATCATAATTGTTTTCATCTTGGAGAAATAGAGAATCCAGCAAACAGGACTACTTCAGTATTTTAAACAGTGAGGAAGCTGGCCAAATGATTCAGAATATTTTAGTCTCCTCTTTAGGGCTTTTTCGGTTCTTCCTCAACAGCACTATTTCCTTTTTCCTGAAACCTGTTGTTCAGCCCAGTTTGTTTGAACAGTCTAAGAGCAGCATTTAGAACTGGAAGGGTCAGTAAAATAACTTAGTACAATATCCTCTTTTTACCAAGTGGGAGAGTGACTTCTACTTGTGATGTTTAAAAAAAAAAAAAAAAAAAAAAAGGTGAAAAAAGGTGAAGATGTCATCATCCTGTCTTCTCCTGTCTCAGTGCATTTGATCCACAAGGTTTCCCACATCCAAAATTATTTGGTGAAATATCTCTCTTCCCTAAGGCCCAACTTATGTGTCACCTCTTCTATGAATCTTTCTTAGAAAGGAAATGGTCCCTATCATTGAGGAGTTTATGGTCTAATGGGAAAATTAATGCCCTAAAAATTGCTGATGTACAACATAGTCAATTAGAAGCAGTGGCTATGGCGTCTAGTTACCAAATATTTGTTCTTATAGAGCTATGGTACTTTGTTTCACTCTCCTTTGTTCTTTCTTGATCTCTTTTAGCAATGCTGACTTCCACAAATATTGTAAACAGCAGATAATTTTTGCCATTTGAATAATGCTATAGTTGAGAAGAGATAATCCAAGGGTAAAAAGGTAGAAAAAGCAATGCTATGTATGTTCTTAGTGAATCTTAAAATCACCAAAGCTAGAAAGCATAAAAGAACATAGAATGTTCATATGCCAGATTTAGAAGGTATATTAGAACATGGAACGTAAACATCAGAGTTAGAAAAACTCTATTTATAGAGACCAGCTAATCTAACCCCTTCATTTTACAAATAAAGGAACTGAACTTTTCAATACTCCCCATAAAAGAAGCATAGATTAATCACTTTAATGTGTGTTGGAGTAGTAAATTGGTTCTTCAGGAGAGGAAGAGGAAATCAGAAATATTTTGGTTGTTTCAAGGAACTGCTCTTTCTTTAGATGGTTATAAACATAAAAATAAATTTGATGTCTTCAGACTAAGGATGCACAGAACAACAATGGGAATATGACAAGTCTTGCCCATAGCCAGAAGCATGTGTCTCTGATCACAAGTATTTGTCATTCTTCTGAAGGTATCTTCTTTTTCACCCCAAAGCTCTCTTGATTGATAAATAACCAAAGTGTAGGAGCCACAAAAGAAATAAATGTGGCCTCATTCCAATATTAATTCCGTTGAACTCAATAGAGGTTCATTAATTACATACTCTGTTAAAAGTATTGTGCTAGATACAATAGAGATATATTTTTGATAAGAAACTATTCCTTCCTTCATGGAGTTTACAATTTATAGGGCTCACAATCCAATGTGACCATATTGCAGTAAGTTTAATTTGGGCTTTTGGTTATTTTTCTAATAGTGGATCTGGGTTGAATATATCTCTCCACACTTTCTCATTCAGCTCGCCCAGTGACCAATTGCAATCATTCACTCATTCACTTGTAGAATCATACACAGATCTGAAGCTGGAAGGGACAGACCCTAAAGAAGATCTAGTTCAACCTTCTTCACTGCACAGAAGAGAAAAACTGGGACTGAGAAAGACCAAATAGTTTGCCCAAGGTTGCATAGGTAGTAAATGGTAAATCTTTGATTCAAACTCAAGTCTTTGACTTGAAAAAAAAATCATTTAATGTACCCAGTGTGGAATGCAATTAGCAGCATGTATTTATGAGAAACAGATCAGGATTAGGAAGGCAAGTCAGCAGCTAGGAGATTGATTTTCAATTTATCAAGATAAGTTATCCCAAATAAAGACTGCCACCCCCAACTGGGGGTGATAGGAAACTATCTCACAAGCACCATTAGTCAACCAATATTGGCATCATGTCAGCACAGATTGATGGGGGTCTACCTACCATCTCCTATCAAAGACATATTTCTTAAAATGTAGACTCAGTGACCAACTTTCCCAAGTGGGCTAATATCTTCACAGTTCATTGTGCCTCCTAGAATTCCTGGAAGATGGGTGAGACTTGGAATAAATGGCATCTCTGTGCTGTATTAATATTTCCTATGGATAATCTCAGCTAAAATAGTGAAATTTACAGATTTTTCAGGCACAAGAGGATGGGAAGGAGAGAAGAGCTTATTCTGATGCTCAGTCTGCAACAGAATAATTGCTAAAACTTATTTTCATTTCATCACTACAACAAGAACTACATAAAAACCTGTGTATGAAGAATGACTGAGAAGATTTTGGTCAGAATTGAGGAAATTAAAGAATCAGGTCTTTGTCTACCTTTGAAGATACCTCCTTATTGAAAGTGTGGATTATTCCATTAACAAGTTGAGATCACTGATGACAATTCCTTGATGGAATATACAGAGGCTCTTTAGTCTGAGTTATTGATACGTTAATGAGATTGATTAATAGAGTTTGGACAAAAGCTCTAAAGATCTGAGTCATCTCATAGAGATCAGGTTTATTAAGAAAAAACTCATCTGAGAAGATCTATCAAGAACATAGTTTAGAAAGAAATCAGAGAATGGACTTTGATTTCTGAGAGAAAGCCACTTGTTACTATGATAGCAACTGAAAAAGGCAAGAAAGTATCCAAGAGAACTGCTGACTCAGTTTTCTGTACAGAAGAGAAGTCCTACCAGGCTCATGGGGAAAAGAGAAAGATTTGTTCTACATGGTTCCTGGACTCAATCTTTCTTTCTTTTTTTTTTTTTTTTCCTTTTTCTTTTTCTTTTTCTTTTTTTTCTTTCTTTCTTTTTTTTTTTTTTTTTTTGAGTCTGGGGTTAAGTGACTTGCCCAGGGTCACACAGCTAGGAAGTGTTAAGTGTCTGAGACCAGATTTGACCTCAGGTCCTCCTGAATTCAGGGCTGGTGCTCTATCCACTGCGCCACCTAGCTGCCCCTTTTTTCTTTTTCTTTTTCCTTTTTTTTTTTTTTTTTTTTTTGGACTCAGTCTTTTCAAGAGAAAGAAGTGTCTACACACCTCTCAGATTGGC
This sequence comes from Sminthopsis crassicaudata, assembly GCF_048593235.1. Lineage (NCBI taxonomy): Eukaryota > Metazoa > Chordata > Mammalia > Dasyuromorphia > Dasyuridae > Sminthopsis > Sminthopsis crassicaudata. The sequence goes on from NC_133618.1 coordinate 504,918,262, forward strand.
TAAGATGGCAGGAAAAGATAATAATGAATGTTGGAAGGAATGTGGGAAAACTGGGATGCTGATACATTGTTGGTGGAATTGTGAATGAATCCAACCATTCTGGAGAGCAATTTGGAACTATGCTCAAAAAGTTATCAAACTGAGCATACCCTTTGACCCAGCAGTGCTACTACTGGACTTATATCCCAAAGAGATACTAAAGAAGGGAAAAGGACCCACATGTGCTAAAATGTTTGTGGCAGCCCTTTTTATAGTGGCTAGAAACTGGAATGGATCCTCATCAATTGGAGAATGATTGAATAAATGGTGATATATTAATGTTATAGAATATTATTATTATTCTGTAAGAAATGACCAGCAGGATGACTTGAGAGACCTGGAGAGACTTACATGAACTGATGCTAAGTGAAATGAACAGAACCAGGAGATCATTATGCACGGCAACAACAAAATTATAGGATGTTCAATTCTGATGGATGAGGCTCTTTTCAACAATGAGATGATTCAAACCAGTTCTAATTGTTCAGTAATGAAGAGAGTCAGCTACACCCAGAGAGAGGATTATGGGAATGAGTATGGACTACAACATAGTATTTCCATTCTTTCTGTTATTGTTTGCTTGCATTTTTGTTTTCCTTCTCAGGTTTTTTTTTTCTTTCTTTCTAGATCCGATTTTTCTTGTGCAGCAAGATAACTGTATACATATATTGGATTTAACATATATTTTAACATATTCAACATGTATTGGACTACCTGCCATCAAGGAGAGAGGGTGGGGGGAAGGAGGGGAAAAGTTGGAACAGAGGGTTTTGCAAAGGTCAATGATGAAAAATTACCCATGCATATGTTTTGTAAATAAAAGCTATAATATTAAAAATAAAAAATAAAAAAGAGAAAGAAATGTCATTCATGTTCTGGAACTAAGTCTTCTAAAGAGAAGAGGGAGAAGCAAACATATGGATTGTGCAGGGTCTGTGAGTTGATTTTCTAGGAACTCAAGTAAAAACTTTTCATTTAGGGTTATTTTAATCTTTGGGCAGGACTATAATAAGCCTGGAGAACTAAATGGTTTCTTAAGAGAGGGCAAGCATTACCAGAGGATGGATTGAGTTTTTTTTTTTTTTTTTAATCCTTCCATTTGAATCTCAACTACAGGATGGTGTTAAGAGTTCAACTGGAAGGTGGGATTTACCAGAAAGAGAAGACCTGCCTTGACTGTTTTGCGTTCTATAGAATCCTTTGTGGGTTTTTTTGTTTTTGTTTTTTTTTTTTTTTGCATTCTATTGATACTTAAGCGTGCTTGTATGGGAATTGAGTCCCTTTTTAGCCTACATCTGAGGTCATCAAGAAATAAAATATATTCTTATATTTTCAGAGAAGATGTTGAATGGTGGCAAAATGAGGTTCTCAGGGGAAAAGCTGGGTAGAGACATGAACCAAAGAATGATATATAAGAAGCATCTCTCAAAATTCAACTCAGTTCATGTAAACCTAGACTTAATACTGTGGTCCACAGGTTTCACCGGGGCATCATCACAGTACATCTTCTCAAAGATATTAGGTCTTGCCTGTAGTTCAAGATTTGGCTGTTTCTCTGACATCAAAGCCTTGGAACCTGTTGATTCTATCAATTGTTAAGATAAGCTCTATAACTGGCACCTTAGCCAACAGAGCGAAAAGAAAGATGAGCAACACGCTGCAAGGAGAATGTCACCAAGTTGTCTAGAAAAAGGCAATCATGATATTAATTAAATCTAAAAACCCTCATATTAGGAATGGTTAAAAGTATAGAGGACATTTTTCTGGGAGAAGGGGAAATATCAATAGAATATGAAAATGTTTGGTAAACTATATATTATTTAAGTGAATCTGATCAAAGATCTTAGAATCTTAGAACCTAAGAGGATTTTTAAGCCTTAGAGGTCATATAGTTCAACCTTTCACCCAACATAGGATAAGGAAACTGAATCTCCCTGTTCTGGAAATGAGCATCTAGACAAGGTACTTACAGATATAATCTAGATTCTGATTCTGCTCATTTTTCATTTGAGAAAGAATAAAGTGATACCAAAGGCTCCTGATCTTTTATTTCTTCCTAAGATAATCCCCAGTCCTTAGCTGAATACAAATAAGGACCAGTTACAACAATATTACACTCAATGACAAAATCTATAGTTCTTATTCACAATGATTAGACTTGGCATGTTGTATTGAGGTTTGGAACTTTCATGGGTGAACAGTAGAGGTCTTGTTTGGTCTGGTATTCCAGAGACCCTTCCCTTTATCCTAGGCAGATTTTTGTTGTGGGTGACTGACTCAGCGGTTCTATTATAAACTTCTGTGTGCAACTTTTCTGCCTGAAGCAGTCTTTTGTGGCGGAGGTTGAAGCAAAGTTCCTGCCTGGAGCAATTTTTATTTTATCAATTTTTCCCTTTAAAAAAAAAAAAAAGCGAGCTCAGCCATTTTTAAATGTGCGTGGGTGTGTTGTTAAAAGGGTCCATCCAGCAGATGAAATGATTAAAAAAAAGAAGTAACAGTCATTGAATATTCAGAGGCGCTTTCCTCAAGAATGGCGGCATTAACCCCTGAGACCTGGCTAAATTAGAATCTAGCAATGGAATTACAATCTGATTATTTAAATTCCTCTTCATTGCTGGTCTTAGAGCTGTGCCATGCAGCACTGCCAAAGAACAATACGCAATTCTACTGTAATAGCTCACATAATAGCTCACATTTCTATAGCACTTTGAGGTTTACAAAGGGCTTTCTTTACTACCTTGTGAATTAAGCATTGCAACTATGATCTACCTAATTTTTCAGATGAAGAAATTTAGGCTCTGAGAATTGAAGTGACTTAATTATGGTCACCGAGACAGTAAAGGTCAGCTAGGCTTTGGACATAATCTCTTTAGAAGTGGAGAGTGATGTCTTTCCCAGGGGTATATAACATGGTACAAGGGCTTATTAAGGCATGAAATGCACATTCACAACCACTAGCAGTGCCTATATCCAATAAATATCTTTCATCCCAAACCCAGATCTTATCATATACACATATGCGCATCAATTGTCCACTACAGGACTTTATGGCACAAGCACAACACACATCCCCAAACCACAGTCCTTTCTCCTTATTCTGTTATGTGGATGAAATGCCTTAAACCTTTTGGAGGAGGGATGCTGTGGTAACACAAGCGATGATTCATTGCTGGGGAAAAAGTAACAACAGATAATTCAAGGGGACACATTATTGCACTTGTATATTAGCTGAATTGAAAACCTGTTTAGCAATTAGTGGGTAAACTTATGAGTGGGGAGTTCCATGACTATAAAATTAAAGCTGACTATTTTTAATTTTGTAAATGGTGTCTCACGGAGACAGAAGCTTTTTGCATAATGAATGTTTTTTTTTTTAACTAAACAAATTTTAAACACAGGTAAATAACAGAAGCTTTCAAAACTGTATTATACATAAAACTGTTATTTTTCTTACAAAATATTATACTTTTCTTTTTCTTCAAAGACTCCTCTCCACCTCAAATTGAGTCTCTATGTCTATTCTTATATTTTAAATTTTGCAAATATTGTCTAATCAAAACAAAAGATTTTTACATGAGGATTTTTTTTTTAAACTAGGCTAACTCTAAGCACAGGTATATAGGAGAAGCTTTTACATCTATACAATTTTAGAACACCCTGTATTATAATCATGAAACTATTATTTTTTTTTCTTGCAGAATACTAGTCAATCCCCACTTCTACTCCCTACCCTTTGAGTCCTCCTCTGCAGTCTAAACAGAAGCACAGTGCAGATACCACCCTTAAACCAAGATGAATTTTCGACTTGAAATATATGAAGGCAAGAACCCAAAGAGGAAGTAAACATAAGTATTCATTCAAAATCTGATATTTCTTTTTGAGAAGCATCAGCTTGCCTTTTCCTGGTTTTCCTAGTATAGAAGTCAATAGGAAAAAGTTGCCTGACTGCTTTGTATAAAGAGAATAGAATGTATGAAGTGAGTATCTGCTTTGAACTTGGGGGAGGACGGAGAAATGCATTTATTCTGTCTTTTAAAAAGCTTCTTAATGTCGCTTTAAAACCTCTTGTAGCTGGTGAAATTGCATTCGTAAACTTTTAACATCAAATACCACGCAAAAAAATGGGAAAACATGTTGTAAATATGACATTTCAAACAACTGTTAGGTGAGGTTCTTGACAAATGTTAAAAAGCTACTAATAACACTTTACAAGGGGTGCTACTTGTATTCACTGTCTCTTACTGGTATTGAGTTAAACATTCTCCCTCGATACTCTTCCTTTTCCCTCTTAGCCCGAACTGCCAATTTTACTATGTCATGTTTGGCAAAATAATAAGAAGGAACACTAGGGGTGTGTATTGACTTTAGCTGTGTTCTTGCTGCTGATGAGATAAGGGAGATGCCTAAATATGTTAATAATTGTATCCCTCAATAGGTGCTTTTTAGCATCTGTAAACTCCTCTATATCAAAATCTCCTAGTTCCTTGGAAAAAAAAAATCACCCTGCATATCCTGGGGATAGCTCCTGTGAAGTCTTTATAGCAATACATGAGAAATATTTTATGATACAGAAGTTTTAAAAAATCTGTCTTAAAGAAGAGCATATACTAGATGTCTAGTCACAAAAATATGCAAATATGGCTACCTGAACATTTATTGATTACCTAAATAGCCTTTCCTCCCATCTCCCAGGGTCAGCTAGAGGGCACAAAGGATCAACTGACAAGAGTCAGGAACACACATCTCCCTAAGTCCAAACTTAGGCTTCAATGTTTACTAGCTATATGACCCTGGGTAAGTCTCTCAAACCTGTTGGCCTTAATTTGCTCATCTGTGAAATGAGCTGGAGAAGGAAATGGCAAATTACTGAAGTATCTTTGTTTAAAAAAATAATCCAAATGGGGTCATGACTAAAAAACGACTCAACTACAACCCATTTCCAAATTTGGGTCTGTCTTCTCAGTCCTAAGATTCAAACAGATGAAAGAATTCACTATCTAAATTCTCATCGTGCAACAATGCAGATGAAATGATGGAGGCAATAGCCCTCTGGCCAAGTTTGGTGCATTCTGATTATCAGATAGCTACTGACCACCCTTCTAACACAACAGTCACAGTTTTGCTTCCACACCTTTGCCTTTGCTCATATCTCATGTCATGCCTCTTCCTTGGTCTGGTATCCTGTCAGTCACCTACTAAAAACCCAAGCCTGCTCTCCTTCAAAGTCCAGCTCCTGTTCCCTTCCATGAAGACTTTCCTGGCCATCTCAGGGCGCAGAACTTCTACACTCATATAATACTGTTTCTATGACTACATATTTTGTGAAATCCCTCATGATTCTATTCATGGGTCTCCTTTCCCTAAGTAAATCATAAGCTTTTCAAGGGTAAGAACCATGTCCTATGTTTCTTTATATCCTTCCTATGTCTACTATACTAGCTGAGCACATAACAAGTATCTGATAGTTGGCTTTTAAATGAATGAATGCATTTTCAAGGTTTTAGGATAAGGAAGCTTCACTCAGAGATGTGGTTCTCCCTTCCCCTACTGTAGCATTCGTTTAGTATTTGAAATATACCTGATACAATCTTTTTTTTTAAGTTGGAGATTTTAAAAAATCATATTAAGCTTCCATAGTATTCATTTTCACAAAAAAAAATGCTTCTAAGAGGAATTCTTTTGATCATTCCCAGCTTTTCTCAAAGATTATTTTTGGGCAGGGGTGGGGTAGGGGGTGGGAGAGATTGTGTATGTCTTGGTAGGACTTTCTTTTCTACCTTTGATAACTCTTTCAATATTCTAGTATCTGGTAATCTCAGGCTTATGCAAAAGCATGCATATGTTGGAGGGAAAAAAAAAAAACAAAACAAAAAACGAATCTGAGCTTAAACACAGAGGGTAAAGGCAAGGAAAGCAAGCTCTGAGCCACAGAATTACTTCTGAGACATTCCCTAATATCCTTAGAGGTAATGGGAATCGTAGGACACTAGGTCTGGAGTAAGAAAGAGATGAGTTCAAATCCAGCCTCAGACACTTACTAGTTGTGTGATCCTGGGCAACTCACTTAACCCTCTTTGCTTTAATTCCTCATCTACAAAAAATTAACTGGAGAAAGAAATGACAAACCATTCCAATATCTTTGTCAAGAAAACCCCAAACAGGGTCACAAAAAGTAGGACATGGCTGAAACAATTGAAAGACAACAATAAATAGCTCCTCTCTCCCAGGGTTACTGTGAGGATCAAATGAAACAATAATCATAAAGCTCTTAGCTTAGTGTCTGGCACATAGTAGGCATTATGCCCTTGTTATTATAGTTATTCTTCTTGAATACCTTTAGTTCTCTGCAGAGCAGTGGTTTTCACATGCCTTATTCCTAGCACCAACAACATCCAACCAACCAATGTGCATTAAGCACCTACTATACACTAGACTAGTCTCAGCCACAGAATGCCAATCTAACTGGAAATCTGGCATTCACATTGAAAAGTTCAATTAAAGTATGAGGCAAAGTCTGTTTGATTTAACAATACTAAAGAAATATTTGGGACAACTCCTGATTTGGTGTCAAAGCATGATACTGGAGAAAGAACACTGGACTGAGAGGAATGACCCCTGGTCTGAATCCTGGTTTTGTTACCACCTAGCTATGTGACCTGCAACAAGCCACTTCCCTTCTCTGTGCTTCAGTTTCCTCATATGTACTATGAATCCACATTAACTCTGATATTCCACAATTCCACTGAAGGTGCAGTTATTATGTGCTATGAGAGGGTGCTACATAAATAAAAGTTATTATAAAATAGATAAGTCAATCATATGGCAAAAACAAGAGATAAGGTGGACAGCTTATATAATTAGTTAGTTCCTAAAAGGTGAGACCTAGAGGAAGCACGTTGGAGCCCTTTTTTGTAGAGCATTTATGAGAAGATATGGGCAAGAGCCACACAAGATGTAGCTACAAACTGCACTACTGGGGGCAATACCTTTAGGGAGTGTTTCTGGGGGAAGGGTCCAGATCTGTAATTTCATTAGTGAAGACAACTCCAGGGGACACTCCCTCTACTGAAACAGATTAGCATTTGCTTTTATAACTTAAGTCTAAGAGATTTGCCTGGGTATTTTTTATATGATTTATTTAAAACATTTAAAAATGAATACATATTTGTTTTAGTCATATATAGACTTAGCTCATAAAGTATATATATATGCATATATATGTATGTGTGTGTATACAAATATAATTTTCAGGGTACATGATTGGGCATAGGGTGGCATTTTAGTCTTTTGGGTTCAGGTTTGTACTTTATCATATGATATATGAAAAATTCAAGAGGCATAATTTCTAGGTAATTAATCACTTTATTAATTATGGCTAGCACATAATTAATAAAAGGCTCATTTGGTCTTCTCTCATAAACCAAAGTCCTTGCCTGGGGTACTGAAAGATTGTCAGTCAATCAGTCAAGTGACTGAGAAGCATTTATTAAGGGATTTGTTCAGGATCACATAGGCATATGGACCAGAGAAAGGAACAGTAAGTCTTCATAATTTTGAGAGAGGCTCTCTCTCTACTAAGCTATGCTGTGCCTCTTAAAGGATCATGGCCAGCATCATGACACCATCCTACCAAAATCTCATCAACAATTAAAACTGTCCAAAAGTGTAACCACTGACAAGTAGTGAGTCCCCCATCAGTGAAGATCTCCTGAGGTTGAATAACCAGTTGATGAGGATGTTACAGAGGAGTTTCTTTTGCAATTACAACCTCTGAGGAACCTTTCAGGTTTCACATTCTATGATAAGGATTCAAGTAGCTGTCTTAACGGAGGAAACTTCCATGTTTCAGACCTAGACCAAGTTCTATGGAATTGATAAACAGAGAAGAATTCATGATCCCTGCTAATTAGAAAGCCAAAAGATACATCCACTAAAAGGTGAATAGAGTAGAATATACAAGTTGTGCAAATAATTAGGAAAAAAAGTATTTTACTTGTTCCATTAGTTAATTACTAACTTGTGTTTATTATTTTTAAGTTGGTCCAAGAAAGGTGTTACATAAATTCAAGAGAAATGCCTATTAAGAGAGCAAAAAAGAGAAGTTTAAGATGTCTGGGGAAGTCTCCAATCTATAAAGTTAAGACATCTAAGACCTTGGGCTTGAACAAACTGTCCTTGAGAGCCTGCTAATATCCTTCCATTTGGGTTTTCTTAGCAAAGATACCAGAGTGAGTTGCCATTTTCTTTTTCAGCTCATTTACTGCTGAGGAAACCGAGGCAAACATCATTTAAAAAGTTGCCCAGAATCACACAGATAGTAAGTGTCTAAGGGCAGACTGACTCCAGGAGCAGCACTTTCTCTCTCTCCATGATGCCATTTAGCTGCCATCCAGATACCCCCTAGCTGCAGTGGTTTAGGCCTCCCTGTTTAGGGAGCATCCCTGATTCTAATAATGATAAAACCAGACACTTGTAAGTAACATTGTTGGTTTTGGGGAACACACCAAGGACAAGTTAATTGGCTGGTGATCCTGTATTGTCACAGTGAAAATGTACAAGATTTGTTCTCTTTGATAACAGCCCTAGAGCAAGGGACAAGACACTTCATGATGTACTAGGGGATTTATGTTGAATTAGGAAATGGATGGAATCTTTTTTCTGAGAGATATTCCAGCATTCTAATTTAGAAGAAGGCACTGAAAGGTTAAATCTGGTGTGAACCTCACTGGGGAGATGAAACAGAAACAATCCTCAGGGCTGTCTGTGAGGCACATAAACTGCCTACCAAGAAGTCCTGTGAGCTCAGTCTCCTCTGAGATTTGCTCTGTTCTGGGACCATAGGGCCCACCCTCAACCAGAAGAGGGAGAAAGCCCTTTGATCATCAAGGATGTCCTAATGGAAGAGATGACACTTCATCTAAATCTTGAAGGATGTGCAGTATTTCAATAATGGAAAATAGAAAGTATTTAGAAGGAAAATAGGAGTAAAGTACTAAGTATGTCTAAGGGAGAGTGAATAGTCCAATGTGGCTGGAGATGAGTTTTTTTTAAATAAAGGAAGAGTTGGAGATTAGGGTAGAAATGTTCATTGTGTATGAAGATCAGGGCCAGGCTGATGAATTGTTAAACCTGGAAAGGATCCTAGAGATCACCTAATCAAGGGCTTCTTAATCTGAGTTCTGGGAATTTTTTTTTTTAAAGAAAATGGTATTTCAATGTTATTGGGGTTTTTTGTAATCCAATGTGTTTTGTTTTGTACATTTAAAAACATTATTCTGAGAAGGGGTTCATTGTTTGTAGTTGGAGCTTTGTCCTCCAAGAGGAGCAATGATATCAGGAAGGTGTTGCGAGTGCACTGGATTTAGTCATCAGCCTCATTCTTTCCTCCAGTTCTTTGCATCTAATGACAATGAGTGTCATCACACAGTTAGAGGGATCCACGACACACACACAAAAAAAGGTGAAGAACCCCCTAGTCTGGCCCAATTTCCTCATTTACTTTCATTCATTTATTCTTTTTTTTTTTTTTTGGCTACAAAACTAAAATACAGTGAGGGTAAGTGTAAAATGATGAGTATTAGACTTGAGACTCAAAACTGGATAAAAAATTCAGTATGCTCTTTCTTTGAAAATTCATGGTGTTTTTTTTAAAATAACAAATCCTTCTTCTGCGTTACTGAGTATTTTTGATGGCAAATTAATGCCAAAAGATCAGGGAAAGTCATTTGAGTTAAGCCTTTTTATATAACCCTTTCTAAGACACTTAGGTCACTCTTGTGAAGGAAACAGAAAAATGAGAAAGAAGGAGAAGAAGGAAAATGATAAGGGATGGAAAAAAATAGTAACTCAAAGTTGGCTGATGCTCTTTGGTTTAAAAAGTTCTTTCGTGGAAAAGCTCAGATGAACGAGATCATACATTTTATCTTGTTAGCAATTATACCATGGAATCTGTATAAGCTAACCTGAAATAAATGTCATGGAAGCATTTTATTGAGAAAACTGTCATAAAAGTTTTGTTTTGTTTTGTTTTTGTAGTGAACCTGCTAAATTAAAGGCCCTTGAGCATATTCAAGGCAGGACTGCTTTACCAGGCATTCCACACAATAATAGGCAGTGCTATGGCATGGCTATGCCAGATTTTCAATTACTCTAAAAATTTCGAATAATTCCTAATTTTTCATTAATTCCTAAAGAAAAGAGATAAATTGGTTCCTATAGTAAACAAGCTATGTTATCTGTCTTCTGTTTCTCCCCACCAAGATCTTATTTCATATAACTAGAGGATTCAGAATCTTCAGCTCAACTGAATTCAATAAACAGTCATGGAGTGCCTACTATGTGGAAGACATTATGATTGGTCAAAATACAGAAGCAGAAAGGATTGCTACTCCAACAAGCTTAAAATCTAATAGGAGAGACAATATGTTGCAAATAAATATAATACAAGGCAGTATGTGATCAGTAAGAAGAGAGCCCAACAAAGTATTTGAAAAAAATTGGAGCCCTCATGATATCTGTGACATTCTAAGGGTAGTTTAAATATGGCTCAACTTCAACTCTCTGCAGTTGTCCTTCCTCTTACATGATTCCTACTTTATGGGGTACATACTGTGTGATTTGATTCATACTTTGATTGCTTTTGCACAAACACTGGGAAAATACCCAACTATTGAAGGGTTAAGAAAGCTGTAAAACTAGCTGCAAACTTCCTCCCAGACTAAACCAAACTGACCAACCTCACATCCATCTCACCCTGCCCAATTGGCACCCAAGCAATGTTCAATAGAAAGTTTTGTGACAGAAGATATCTTCTCCTTCAAATGTAGGGAATATCCTGTCCTCCTAGACCAATCAGAAAAATTGTTTGTGATATGCGTTCAGTCACTAAATGTGATTTAGAACAAATTTATATGTAGTGAGAGGAAACATGTAGATACAGAACAGGTCTCAAAATCAGAAAGACCTACTTCTGATTTATTTGGCTGTGTGATCCTTATGTAAATCAATTAACTTTTCAGGGTGTCTAAGACATTCATTTGAAAAAAAAATGTTCTCAGTCTATATGGATAGAGCTAGTTTCCTCAATCAGAAAGGTTTCTTTTCTGATTTCTTATATCAAAGAAATCACAGGTCCAGTCCCTATCCCTATGTATATGTGGTACTTTATGATTTTCAAAATACTTCTCTTTTTTTGGTCCTCATCTTTCTCAAATAAAAAAATGAAAGGAATGGACTTGATGATTTTTAGGGTCTTCTAGTTCCACATTCTTTAGTGTAATGCCCCTTGAAGTTCTGACACTCTATATTAGATCAAAGGTCCTATCTAGCCCTGATATCACAAGTTCTGTGACCTCTTCTCTCTGGCCTGTTTTTGGCAGTAAAATACAAGAGTTAAGGCTATAGGACTTGGGGATTGCTGCTGTTCAAAACAGTCTCCCCAACCACGTGGGGGATAGGTCTCCTAGAATAGACAATGATGGTTTTAATGCCAACAAGTCCAATACAAAGGAGTAAGCCAAATACCAGGATTGGCTTTTCATATTTTTCAGAGCTGTTCCCTTCTTTCTGGATGTAACCAATCCCCCCCATCCCAATTCCCCTGCCTCAAATCTCCCTTTCCTTTGCTGGAACAAGGAACAGATATTTTGGAAATAGGCAAATCTTTGTAAGCTGCATTCCCAGACAGGGAAATAACAGGAGATGAGGGCATAGTTGCTGTTCCCATTCCCCTCCTGCTCCCAGAGTTTTAAAGTCAGATGTAATTTACTGAGATGTAATAAATCACTCTCAGTAATTCTGCTCCCCCTTTTACCCTCCTGAGCACAGTAATTACTGCTCACTACGATCTCCAATGCCATTGTTCTACTGTTGAAGCCCAGCATGCCTGAGCCCAGAGCTCTAATTATAGGAGCTGATCCCAATGCCTTTCACAATCAGTAGCACCAGAAAACAAGCTGGTGGCATTTCTCTAAGGGTTCTGAAGGCCTCACTGGGGGGTCTGAGGCTGAGCTGTCTCAGGCTAGTTGTCTTAGTACTATGGTTCTAGGATATGGGAAAGAGGCCCACAGACAGTCACTGAAAGAGAGTGATAAGTGGGGGGAGAAAGTAGTTTGCCAGTTGGTATGAAAATAGTCCTGATGCCCATAAATAGACCTGCCCCCAACCTCTGTTCACTCCTTAACCCTTCCCTACAACAAAGGAGTAGGACTACCCTCTGTCCAATTCTGTGATTCTATTTATCCTTAAAAGCTGCCCTTGGCAGCACATTCTGGTATATTCATTGAAGGTGAGGGGCATTCTTTAGGAAAGATCTTCTGGAAAGCTGTAGTTGATTCCCAGCTCTCCAAGTGCCATTTTCCTTCTTGACTCTTAGGTATACTCCTCTAGACCCAGCTCAATGAATGCCTCCCCTGAAGAAGTCATGGAATAAACCCTTGTTGATTTGAATTGAAGAAACTACCATTGTCAATACAATATCAAATACTTGGCTCAAAGAGGGGTTCTTAACCTTATTCTGTGGACTCCTCAGGCAGTGTGGTGAAGCCTATCAACATTTTTTAGAATAATGTTTTAAAATTAAAGAATTACAAAGAAAATCAATTACATTGGGATGGGAGGGAATGGTGGGATTGGTTAGTTCTACATTATATTAAAATATAATAAATTCCAAGTTCACATACTTTCTCAAGAAATCTAACTCCAGAGGTCTGTGGACTCCAGATTAATAATCCCCTACTTAAGAAGCTGGGTTCTCTTGGATTTGGTAAATGCAGGAGGAAGAGCTCATCCTAAAAGTCAACCAGTTTCCAGTTCCATAAGTACCCATCACTCACCAGACCCAAGAAAATAGCCTTTTTTCAAATATTGGTTATCCAATCTCATTCTCAGTTCAGGTTGGAAAGCACTTGGATCCACCTTTAAAGGCATTTTCCTGTCAGCTAATTAATTTTCTGCCACAGAATCTGCTTGGTCAGTAAAATAGCTTTAGGTAAGAGACTGAACCTACATCCCCACTCACAATGCAACTGGGTAGGTGAGCACAGTTTCTTCAAGGAGCTTGGGCCCAGTTATAAAAGGGTTAAAAAGTGCCATACTCTGGTCATAAGGGAGGAATATTTGCCCACCCCTGAAGGTTTATCCTCCACCACCTATTCTGCAGTTTTCATGCATTTAACCTTTAAGGATCGTATTTTTAATTACAAAAAGCAAGAAGGTGGAAAAAACTCAAAGTCTACTCCTTTCTCTGCAGCCAAAACTTTTCTCTAGCTTGAATCCCTCCCACTGCTTGGAAGCTTCCTCATCTGCCAGTGCTAGCCAGTAGGATACTGGGGACTGGGATAGTGTGATTGGGACAGTTCGCCCGTGGAGAAAGATGCCCAATAGACCCAACAGGAATCTCTTTATAGTTGCCACTTTTCTTTGGAAAGAGAAGAGAAGGAAGAGGCCATTTCCAATGAAGCTGCAGGTAAAATAGTTGACATGACCTTTGGAAACGCCTCCTTCTCTCCTTGAAATTGGATCTAATGACCTTGTCCACTTAAATATCTTGTCCTATGTCAGCAGCATATAGAGATCTGATCCCGTTTGTGGAAGTAACAAAGATCACCTTTAAGGGATGTGTTTTCTTTGTAAGGGAAGGGAGGGGGCTCCTGGGGAAAGTAGAGGAATAATCAAGACCTATAAACTCTTCTGGCTTCTGCTAGTTTCAGGGTTGGCTCTTCCCAGATAGGAAAAAAAAATGCAAAATGCTTTTTCATGGCCTTGATGCTTCCCAAGGAGGGTTGGACCACAAAACTGAGGTATCAGGAAAAGCTCCTGGCTCTAGATAAAGAGCAGTCTTCCACTGTCACTACCTTGGGAAACTTTTCCTGCCTCCCAATCAGTCTGCAGTTTGGGGGAATGTGGCGTATGAGGCGGTGGCCCGCAAGCAAACCCTTTCACCCTCAAGTGCCTCCTCTCCTCCCGTCCCCTCCCCTCTCCTCCCTGGGGCTGCCAGCCTCTGCAGCGTCTGCTCTAGATCTCCTAGCGCGCGCCGGCCGGAGCTGCGAGGTCACCTCGGACTGGCTGTCGCCTCGGCCTCAGGCCCCGGTGGGCCGGGGATCGGGCGCAGCCGGGACCCTACTGCAGGCTGGCTAGCAAAGGGGGAATGTGGGACATGCTAAGCGTGGAGGGCGGCTCAAGCCCAAAAGAGCTCCCCAGGCGTTCCAGCTCCTACGTCCGCCAGCCCCATCTCCCCCGGCCCCAGGGCATGCACTCTCTCCAGCTCCGAGTCCGCTGGCCCCGGTGCACCGGCCCCTCACAATCCAGCCCATGCGCCCGAAGCGCCTACCTTTCACCATGGGAACGGCCGCTGCCCTCAGGGGAGGACCCGGGTTTTCCACGTCCCCGGCGAGCAGTGCCTCGGCGCGTCCGAGGCGGCTGCACGTGATGGGCCCGGCTGGTCTGGGGCCGCTTCGCGCCGTCCCGCCGGTCGCTAGGAGCGGCTGCTCCCGCCAAGACCAGTCTGATTGCAGCTAAGGGGCATTGCGGGGACAGGAAGGGTTAGTTGGGACGCCCTCTCCAAGAAAGCGGGCTGCATCCAAAGACAGTTAACCCCTAGTCCCACGTCTCACTCCCCGCCGCCCAGGGACCCACAAGCCACTGCCGACGCAGCTTCTCGGGTTCTCTCCCGCCTCCTGCCCCCCTCCTTTGCAGCTCCCTGCAGCGACCGCTGCTTCTGCTCTTTCCAAGGCTTGCCCAGGTTTCCAGGCGAGCGAACGAGCGGCACGCGCGCGGCGCGAGCCCAGTCCTAGTCCCGGGCGAGGAGCGCGCGCAGCAGCCGCAGCCGTCTCCTCCAGCCTGAGAGTTTGTGGGGAGGGGCGCGTGCCCAGTATTGGGAGAAGGGGGGCAGAGGGGGAAGAGAGGCGCGCGCGGGTGCTCGGAACCTGGGCGCGCTCCCTAAGGGAACAATCCGCCGCTTGGGGAAGTTGCGCTATGCCCAGGGGCTTTTTGTGCCGCAGGTGTTGTCGGCTTGTGAAGAACCAGGACTGAAGGATGTGGTAAAGGGGCGAGGCTAGAAGCCACCTCGGCCTACGATACCTGCCGGGCAGATGAGCCAGAGGATCCTTGAGTTTTGCTCTGCTGCCCCTGCCTGTACAAATCTTCCTGGGTGTGCGTGGGGATCCACTTTCTAGGGGCTCCAGGCTCTGTCCATGACTCTTGTAGCTAGCTACATTGCTCTGTCCCCCAGACCCAGGTTGCCATCTGCTCTGCAGGGCTCTCTCCCTGAAGACCACAAATCCCATTCCAGCCCTGCGACTAACCCTGCGTCAGCTCTAAAGACTAGGGGGTGGTGGCGGCGGCTGGTTAGAGTCTTGGTTTCTCTCCTCCAACTGTTAATTTTCTGAGCACTCACTGTTCCGGAGCACTGGCCCTTCACGTTGTTTTGCAACCGGAGGAACCGTAGCATTGGGGATGACTAGCCCAGAGAAGAATCTGGGTTGTCATGTGGAAGAAGAATTTTTCTTTTTTTCTGAGATAGTCTACAGGACATAACTAAGAACAATGGGTAGAAGTTTTAGGGAAGCAGATTTTGGCTCCCTATAGCGAAAAACTTCGTAGCAATTAAATGTGCAACAATAGAATTGTGTTGCTTGGATAGAGAGGGCCTATGCTATCACTGGACTTGTTCAAGCAAATGTTAATGATTCTATAGAGGAATATTTCTGCTTTAAATAGGAGCTAGACCATATGTTTTCCACAGTCCCTTCCAGTTCAGAGATTCCAAATCACTATGTGGAAACCAGGGCCATTAGAATCAATCCTCCCATTCAATATATGGGGAAATTGATTGTCAGGGGAAGTAATTTGCCCAATATACAGCAAAAATACAGAGAAAAATAGTTAAAAATTAAACTTACCTCTCCTCTCCATTCAAATATTTAACCAAGTACTTTACTTTTGCGAACCCATGAAAAGCACCTTAAAATGTTTAGAAAAGGAAGAAATTATTTTAAAGAGCAAGCATGCTTTCATCAAGCACAGGCTAAAACAGAAAAAGCTTGTCTTTCTTTTTCCTTTCTTTCTTCCCTATACCCTCATTCCTTCCCTCTCTTCTTCCTTTATTCTTTCTTTCACTTGCTTTTTTTTAACTTGCACTCTTTTTTCTTCCTTCCTTCCTTCCTTCCTTCCTTCTTTCCTTCCTTTTTTCTTTCTTCCTTTCCTTCCTTCCTTTCTTTCTTTTTTCTTTCTTTCTTCCTTCCTTCCTTCCTTTTTTCTTTCTTCCTTTCCTTCCTTCCTTCCTTCCTTTTTTCTTTCTTCCTTTCCTTCCTTCCCTTCCTTCCTTTTTTCTTTCTTCCTTTCCTTCCTTCCTTCCTTTCTTTTTTCTTTCTTTCTTCCTTCCTTCCTTCCTTCCTTTTTTCTTTCTTCCTTTCCTTCCTTCCTTCCTTCCTTTTTTCTTTCTTCCTTTCCTTCCTTCCCTTCCTTCCTTTTTTCTTTCTTCCTCTCCTTCCTTTTTTCTTTCTTCCTTTCCTTCCTTCCTTTTTTCTTTCTTCCTTCCTTTTTTCTTTCTTTCTTTCTTTTTCTTTCTTTTTTTCTTTCTTTCTTTCTTTTTTTCTTTCTTTCTTTCTTTCTTTCTTTCTTTCTTTCTTTCTTTCTTTCTTTCTTTCTTTCTTTCTTTCTTTCTTTCTTTCTTTCTTTCTTTCTTTCCTTCCTTTTTTCTTTCTTTCTTCCTTTTTCTTTCTTCCTTTCTTTCCTTCCTTTCTTTCTTTGTTTCTTTCTTTCCTTTCTTTCTTTCCTTCCTTCCTTCCTAGACTGATAAGTCCTAAGAATGTTTTCATAGTTAACCCAGCTTTTTAGCAAAATATTTTAAAAGTATATATGTACAAGAAGCAAAGATATGGGCTAAATAGTAATACATTTAGACAAATTAGAGAGCTAGTTAATTGGACCCAGAAAGTAATCAGAGTGTTTCAGTGTCAAATTGGAGGGTATTCTCCAGTGAAGTGCCTCAAAGAATCTGTTTTTGGCACTGTAGTATTTAAATTTTTTATCAATGCTTTGTGGAAATTATGTGCTGAAGCAGACTGAAAGCTGTCCTCTTGAGGAAAAGCTGGGTTCAAGTCTTACCTCTGACAAGACTTTTGACATAGGAGACAAGGATCTGCTTTGACCCTGGGCAATCACTTGATCTCACAGTTGTAGGAAACTAATAAAATAGGCTGATCTTCATTGAAAGGGAGAACTTTGTCAATCAAAAACTAAAACATTTTTATGTTATATTTATCAAATTTGTGGATGACACCAAGGTGGGTGGGGAAAGCTAAAAAATTGGATGTCAGAGTCAGGATTTTTTTAAAAATCTCAACTAGAATAGATGAAAACATTGGAATAAATCTAATAAGATGAAATTTAGTAGGAATAAAATGAACAGGTTTATTTTATTTTTTAAATTAAATCTTTATTTTTAAAATATATACATGGATAATTTTCAGCATTCATCTCTACAAAATCCTGTGTTCCAATTTTTATCCCTCCCTTCCTTCTACTGGTTCCTCCAGATAGCAAGTGATCCAATATATATTAAACATGTGTGATTCTTCTATACATATTTCCACAAATATCATGTTGCATAAGAAAAATCAGATCAAAAAGGAAAAAAATTAGAAAGAAAACAAAATGCAAGCAAACAACAAAAAGAGTGAAAATGCCACATTCGGTTCCCATTGTCCTCTCTCTGGGTGTCCTCTTCACAGGGACTTTGGAACTGGCCTGAA
This sequence comes from Sminthopsis crassicaudata, assembly GCF_048593235.1. Classification (NCBI taxonomy): domain Eukaryota; kingdom Metazoa; phylum Chordata; class Mammalia; order Dasyuromorphia; family Dasyuridae; genus Sminthopsis; species Sminthopsis crassicaudata. Next base: position 504,936,054 of record NC_133618.1, read on the forward strand.
TCATCTCATTGCTGATGAGAGCCATTTCCATAAAGATTGATCATCATATAATTTTGCTATTGACATATATAATGAGCTCTTGATTCTGATCATTTTACTTAGCATCAGTTCATGTAAGTCTCACCAGGCTTCTCTGAAATCATCCTACTGATCATTTCTTATAGAACAATAATATTAAAAAACATTCATACTTATTCAGCTATTCTCCAACTGATGGGCATCCACTCAATTTCCAGTTTCTTGCCACTACAAAAAGGGCTGCCACAAACATTTCTGCACCTCTGGATCTCTTTCCCTCCATTATGCATACAAGCTTAGTAGAAACACTGCTCTATCAAAGGATAGCCACAATTTGATAGTCCTTTGGCCATAATGATTAGAAATTATTTAAATGTAATTTTTGCCATCATATCACTGTTAGATGATCCTATACAAATGATTTATATTTAATAACATAAATTAGATGATCTATTTAATAAGAGTTCTGATCTTGGAGTCAGAAAAACCTGAATTCAGATCAAAAATACTTAACTGTCCAAAGGGATGTTGAGAAGTCATTTGACCTCTCTCAGTCTCAATTTCCTCATCTGTAAAATGGGGATAAAATAGCATCTGCTTCACAGGATTCTTATGAGACTCAAATGAAATAATATGTAAAATGTTTTAAAGTACTCTATGGAGCTGTTACAGTTGCTTGTATCACTATTATGATAAACAATTGTGATGTATTACTATTATTGTTTCAAAAGAGGCAGACTTTTTTTTTTAAGCTCAAAGGCTTTAGAATATTTTTATTTTTGAATGGCTAATCTGGAAGAGAGGATAGTAAAACAGGGTTATCATGAGGCTCAAATAAGATTATGAAGAAATGTCTTCTATGCTCTTGGAAAGACAATATATCCCAATGGATAGTGTGCTAGACTCCTGAAGCTAGAAAGACCTGAATTCAGAGCCCTGCTTCTTTTTTTAATTATTAATTTTATAATTATAATTAATTTTTGACAGTACATATGCATGGGTAATCAATTTTTTATAAGATTATCCCTTGTATTCACTTTTCCAAATTTCCCCCTCCCTTCCTCTTCTCCCTTCCCTAGATGACAAGCTTTCCCATACATATTAAATGTGTTACAGTATAACCTAGATACAATATATGTGTGTAAAACCAAATTTCTTGTTGCCCAGTAAGAATTGGATTCCGAAGGTATAAGTAACCTGTGTAGAAATACAATAGTGCTAACATTTTACACTCAATTCCCAGTGTTCCTTCTCTGGATGTAGCTATTTCTGTCCATCATTGACCAACTGTAACTGAATTGGATCTTCTTTATGTTGAAGATATCCACTTCAATCAGAATACATCCTCATACAGTATCGTTGTTGAGGTGTATAATGATCTTCTAGTTCTGCTCGTTTCACTCAGCATCAATTCATGTAAGTCTCTCCAAGCCTCTCTGTATTCCTCCTGCTGGTCATTTCTTACAGAGCAAGAAGATTCCATAACCTTCATATACCACAATTTACCCAACCACTCTCCAATTGATGGGCATCCATTCATCTTCCAGTTTCTAGCCACTACAAAAAGAGCGGCCACAAACATTTTGGCACATATAGGTCCCATTCCCTTCTTTAGCATTTCTTTGGGGTATAAGCCCAGTAGTAGCACTGCTGGATCAAAGGTTTTGCACAGTTTGATAACTTTTTGGGCATAGTTCCAAATTGCAAAGTCCCGCTTCTAATAATTATTAGCTGAATAACTATGAGAAAATTGCTTAATTTCCTTTGAGGAGTTTTATTTTTTTTATCTATAAATGATCACATCCATATATGTGATATGATATAGAGAGTGAGTGAGATGATTCACTGATAAAAGATTACACTGATAGTTTGTACTTAGAATCATAAATTATTAGAGAGAAAGAACATTAGATCCAAAAGGACGTTTAGAATATGGCATTCAGGGCTAGAAGGGACCTTAAAACCTTGCATGTTAGAACACAGAATCATATAATGTTAGAGTATTATCTTGTTTTAGTCAAAACCTCCTTGAACTAATATTTACCTGTAGGAGCTGAATTATGGGATTGTTGTAAGGAATGATATGTTGTTGATGTTGAGTCATTTTTCCAATTATATCCAACTCTTCATGACCATATTTAGGATTTTCTTGGTAGAAATACTGGAGTGGTTTGCTATTTTTTTTTCTCTAGCTCATTTTGCAGATGAGGAAAATGAGGCAAACAGGGTTTAATAATTTGCCCAGGTCACACAGCTAAGAAGTGTCTAAGGCCACATTTGAACTCAGAAAGATGAGTCTTCTTTACTCTAGCTCAGAATTCTATCCACTGTATCACCTAGCTGAATGGTATTAATCATCGTCAAATCCTTTCTACTGCATGTCAGTTATTTTATTTTTATTTTTTGAGATTTAGAAATTTTCCTAGGCAGGTGCTGTATTCCTGAGACAATTAAATCACTAGTTTCTCTTGTGCACATTGATAAATAATGAGTATGCAGCTAGATGCAGTGGATAGAGTATCAGTCCTGATGTCAGGAGGATCTGAGTTCAACTCTGGCCTCAGACACTTAATACTTCCTACCTGTGTGACCCTGTGACTTGTCACTTAACTCCAGTTGCCACACACACAAAATAACAATGAGCATTTTCTGTGATATGGAAGCTAATCTACCAAGCCTGAATTTTGAACTTCAATTTAAGGTAGCACCATTAAACATCTACAATGAAGAAAGTATTGTGCTAGGTACCAGAGATACAAATACAGAACAAAACACTCACAAGAGTAGGAAACTTGGGGGAGGAGTAGAATTTTGTTGGGGAAAGAATCATGATCTAAAAAATAAGTACATATACAGTTATTTAAAGAGGAAGAGAACATCTTTAACTAGGAAGATGGACTACAGCTTCTTTGAAGAGATAATATTCGGAGCAAGCTTTGGAGGACATCCCAGAAGGAATCTCTAACTTCACTTGTCCAAAACAAAACTGATCATTTTCTCTCGTCCCAAATCTATCCATTTTTTTCTAACTTATTTTTCATTGAAGTCACCATCATCCTTTTAGTCACTCAAGTTCACAATTAGGGTCATCCTTAACTCTTCACAATACTCTCCCCCACATCCAATTGTTTTGACTATGTTGAATTGATTCTACTTCCCCCAAATCTTTCAGTATATATTGTAACCACCCTTACCTTTTTCTCTCAACTCATTATCACTATTCTAATTTAGACCCTTATCACCTCTCACCTGAACTACTGTAATAGCTTCCTAACTGATCTCTCTGACTATATCTTCTACTTTCTCCAATCCATCTTTCATATAGCTGCCAAGTTAGTATTACATCACTCCCTTGTTCAAGAAGATTCAGTGGCTACCTAATACTTCTAGGAAAATACAAAATCTTGTGTTTGAAATTTAAGGCCCTTGACAATTTAGCTTCAGATTATTTTTCCAGTTTTATTGCAAATTATTCCCCAACATATATTCTGTGTATCAGCCAAACAGGTCTACTTAAAGATGAGATTTCTCCTCCCATTTTTGTGCCTTTGTATAGGCTGTTCCCTATTACTAGAATGCTCTTACCTCCTTTAATAGCAATAATACCTAGCTTTTTTTATAGTGTTTTAAGGTTTGCCAAACATTTTTCTAAGTATTATATCATGTGATTCTTACAACCTTTGAGAGGTAGATGATGCTATTATCTCCTTTTTTATAGAGGAAGAAACCAAAGCTAAGAAAGGTTAAATGATTTGCCTAGGTTTACATAGCTAGTAAATGTTTGAGGTAGGGTTTGAATCCGAAGCTTCCTAACTCCATCTGCTATGTTACCTAGGTATTTCTAGAAGTCTTTCCTTTCCTCAAGGAATAATTCAGGACTACTCAAGGCCTTTTCTGAAAAGGCAAGTTGTAAGTATCTCTCCCCATAACATTTTGTATGTATTTTGTATGTATGTTCTATATATTTATTATTTATATTTATATATAAAATTATCTTCTACTCTTCTATTTCATGTATGCATCTTGATAACTGGGACTATTCTGTTTTCTCCCTCATATCACTTAACCTATCATAGAATTTCTTAAACTCATGATCCCTTTTCACCAGAAAAGTTTTTATATAATCTGAACCAAGGTGTTTCTGGCAGTATTCATGTATGCATAGTACAAGTTGTGTACAGTTCAGGCTAGCTACCATAAAGTCAAGTGATGCAAGATGGTCAGGTGCTGGCAGAAACAGCTTAGATTCATTACATGTTTGATTTTGAATTAATTTTTGGTTGTTGTATTCAGGAACCTTTTACTGTTGCCAAATTTTTCATGATGCCCACATTCAGTTATCCACCCCATTTGGGTTTGCACCCCACAGCTTAAGAAGCTTTGGTCTAGCACATAGCAGATGCCTTCTTTCCCATACCCCTAACTAATACTTCTTGTATTAGATAAACTAGGAATGCTAGGAAATGGAGACAAGAGAATTCCAAGCTATGTAGACAATGGAATCAAGAAGGTAGAGATTAGAAGACATAAATCCAGTTAGGAAATTGCTGTAATAATCTAGGAGAGAGGTGAAGTAGGATGGAGCTGTGAAAATAAATAGAACTGGATGGATAAGAGAGATGTTATGAAAGATGTTATGAGACATAAGTTAGTAATCCCTTGTCATTAAAAAGCTCTCAACGAGAAACTAATGAAATTGTTTAGAATAATAATCTCCTTCCCCATTCTCAGCTTCCTTTTTATTTATTGTCTTCCCCTATTGAAATGCAAACTCTTTGAAGACTATCTTTCTTCTTGTGTTTGGATTCTCAATTCTTAGTATATAGTAAGGGCTTAATAAATGCTTGCTTACTTGGCATGAGCCATTTCTGTACTGGACCAGATCTTAGCCACTGAATGATACCAATTTACTTCACTTGTGAGTGTACTCACATAAAGTAAACATAATATGTGAAAAACCTGTATTGGTACAAATATATGTATAGGAAGGGGACCATTATTCTTCATATTGTAAAACATTCACTTTTTCATTCCTTTAAATAGCAAGTGAACTTAATACATGTGAAAGAGGATTTGCTTTATAAATAACTCTCTCAGGATAGGCTTAAGGCTAGACCATGCTGGGGAAGTAGACCTGCATCTATGTAGTCAGTCTGTTCCTTCCTCTACAATACACTTCAGTTGCATGGCAACTTCATGGGATGACAGCCACTTTGTCCCCACTGCCAACATCTTTCCATAGCACGAATCTTCACTGGACATGTCCCAAAATCAAACAGATGGCCAAGCTGGTTGAAAAAATCCCAAATAACATTGAAACATGTGAGACAATAAAGTGGTGATATTTTTTCAGGGCAAATGGAGTTTCTAAGGTGTTACCTCATCTATTATTATCGAGATGTTAAACTGATGAAAATTTCATTTATAAAAATATTAATTCAGATAACCTAAATCTTAGCTTCCTAGCTATATATTTCTCTGTAAGGTCAGAGAACCTTTTTTACTTTCTCTTAGCAATGTAGTACCTAGCATAATACACAGTAGGTGCACAAGAAATGTTTACTAACTTGCTGAAGAAAAATAAAACTGATGTTTTGTTGGGGAGCCATTGATTTCCCATGCATATGTCTATAGATACCTATGTGTGATATGACCGTAGAGAGTGAACAAGATCATTCTGGAAAAGATTGTGCTAATAGTTTGTTTTTAGAATTATAGATTATTGGAACCATGGAATGTTGGAACTAAAAAGATCCTAGAACATAGCATTCAGAGTTGGAAGGAATCTTAAAAATTAGAATATAGAATTGTTTGTTAGAGGCCTGCCTAATTTTAGTCAAAATTTCCTCATTTGAAAAAATGTAAAAACGTTAGCCATAGAATGTCATTGGTAGAAGACATCTTAGAACAGAGTGTGCTATAATATAAACATAGATTGTATGAGCTGGAAGGGACCTTAGTACATAGAATGACTATGGGATATCAATGTTGAAAGCATCTTAGAACAGTGACTAGTAGTAGGGTCTGTCCTATCTAAATCATTATTACAGAGTCAATGTCAGAAGATCTTCCTGAAAACCCCATATGGTAGATATCCAAATATAGACCATCCCTTTTCTCTTAAATATGGCTTATATAAATCCTGAGTGTGGTCTATAATTGCTATTATTTTTCAGTGTAAGTCTTTATGGTTTGTTTTCTGCTTTCAATCTCATTTTAGGGTTTTGATCTCATCTTAAAGGGACCAGCCTATAGTCAGACAAATAATTTCAATTACATGTTTCTATTCTAAGTCCTAAGAAGATAAGATCATTGTCATTTCATGTTTGCATCTCTAATATTTAACATGGAACTTTGCACATAGTGTTTACTAAATATTTACAGAATTAAAACTTAGATCACAGATTGTTAAAACTATAGGGAAGGGAAAGATATGCATATATATATATGTATATATATAAAATATATATATATATAAAATCTACTATGGTCCAGGCACTGTACTAACTGCTTTACAAATATTATCTCACTTGATCCTCAAAACAACCCTGCAAAGTAGGTGCTGTTATTATCCCCATTTTACAATGAGGAAACTAAAACACAAAGAGGTTAAGTGATTTGCCTCTTGGGAGGGACTTTAAATACCATTTAGCCTAACTATTCTAATTGTGACTCTGATCATGCAGGATAGCAGGAGGAATAAAATACCCTCTAGGGGGGAAAAGTGTTTTGACTTATAAGAAGAAATGATCTCTTTGGGGTCACCTCTTTCTGGGAAGATTTCTGATGTTAGATAATTAAGGTTAGTGGTTTCTCCCATGCCTCAGTGACTTTATGGACAAATGGACTAAATAAGACTTCATTCTAGTTCAGTTCAGTATATTTAGAGAAAGAATCAATCTAACTAGGTTAAAGAAAATGACATCTGGTTGATAATCTTAAACTGTTCACTGTTGGTGGTACAGCACAGATTTAGACTAACTGAGCTCTAGTTCACAAATAGCCTGTTTTTTGGAGTTACTATTTTTCCTGTTATAGACAACATGAGAAAAATGAGAGAGAAACACAGAAAGATAGACAGATAAAGAGAAAGAGCAAGACAAAGGCAACGAGATAGAGACAGACATACACACAGAAGGAGACAGAGAGACTGATAGAAAGTCAGAGAGATACAATGAGAGTTAGAGACAGAGATAGAGATAGAAAGAAACAGAGACAGAGATAGAAAGACAGACAGAGAGGAGAGGGCAAGGAAGGGGTTGCACATGTGAACAATTGTGAGCAAGCAAACAGCCTGTGAGCATGTGTGAGTATCCATGTGGCAGGCAGTGTGTTTCCATACCCTCTGTTAAACAGACAGCCTTGTCTGTTTGAAAAGAAATGATTGGTAGTTTATAATTATTTCGACATTTTAAAACATTATGACAAACACATGTGATATGTTCATTCTTTTAAAGATATAGCTCATGATAGATGTGGAAACTCTTCTGTATCATATTCTAATCAATGAAAGGTCTCTCAGGACTCTTAGGGATCATCTTAACAAATCCTGCTAGTAGAAAGAGAATAAGAAAAAAATAGAAGTGAAATAGAGACATTCTGAGAGATTTATTGCTTTAGGACCTTTTTTCCATCCAGGAATTCCATCCTTCAAACAAATATTAGTAGAAAGTTACTTTCATTTTTTGGCCCCTTCCTCCTTTTTTTTTTCTTTTTGAGACTGGTCCAGGCTAGAAATGTAGCAGTCAATTGTGGCTGATGAGATTCCAGAGTTGATCATATTAAAAGTTTCCATTCCTGACCTAGTCATTCTTAGGCAGCCTACTGCTCCCTTGCTCCTCAACACTTATATGGGGTTTGGTCTTAGTGTAGACAACCCAATCAGTTTTATCCCAACTTTTATCCTAACTTCTAAGTTCAAGCAATCTATTTACCCCTGCCTCCTCAGTAGCAGAAATTATAGACCTATCTTTTCTGTTTTTTAAATAGGCAAACCAATTCTCTCTAGCTTGATTACATTTGGGCCTCATAGCCAAATGATAAATCTATTAAGATTTCTGACACTTATATCATACTACCTAATATATGACACTATATGTACCCAATGATGAATTAAAACAGTTCCTGCCTTTGAAGTATCCATTGTCTAACATATGGCTATGGCTTTAAGTTCAGATTTGAGCACTGATTTGATCTTCAAGCAAGTTACTTCCTTTCTATGTAGCTCAATTGTCCCATCTGTAAAATAGGATAATAATAATATCTGAACTTTCAGTTTACAGACCTGTGAGAATATTTTTTTTTGTAAACCTGAAAGCCACTTATAAAAAATGAGCTAGTACTATTGCTGAAGTCATAGATTTGAGTATATTTGTCTGCAAAATGGATTAAAAATAATAATAGATAATGTTTTAAATGACCATTCTGCTGTTGAGAAATGTTAAGGAGTCTCCTGAACTTGTCTTTTTGAATTGTTATATTTTCCACAAACACTGGACCTGGAATATGCTAGAGGCCCTGAATGTGTTAAAGAGGAAATCCTCCTAAGCTGATATAATTTGTTGTTAGCACTACAACCTGAACTTTCTGTGTGTCCTTTAGAGCCAAGACAGGAACCAATTAGTCTACAGTAGAGTGAGAAACTGTTTGTGCAACTGGGACCCTTGTACATAACCAGACCTTCCTAACTTCATGATCTAGTAGTTTCCAAGGGAAAAGAAGGCTGCTTTTGCCATCATCTAGCCCCTCTCCTTTGGGAAGATTTTTTTCCTCTTCCCTCCCTTACTGTACCTTTCCCCACCTTTACTGCACTTTTCTCCTTCCCATGCCACTCCCCTTTAGAAGAATTCTGTTTTTCTACTCTCCACTTTGTTGTATGTTCTAAATATGCAAACTTCTTTATGGATTGTGAACTTTTTTTTCTGGCTTTGGTTTCCATATGCATGCTCATTTCTCTTGTAATAAATCTAGTTGCAATGCAATGTCTCATGGACCTGTGATTTTGTTTTGATTAACACTGGTCATAACCCTTAAAGAACTTTCAATCTAAATGGGAGAATCTAATGTGTGTACAAATAAGTAAACATAAAGTATGTATAACTAAAGTTTAACAAAGTGATTTCAAGAGAGAAAAAAATGCTAATAAATTGGAGAGCTTGTTCTATCACTTGTTCTGTTAATCTGAACTATTTATATTTTTGTACTTGTTTTCCATTTCATTTAAATTGCCAGTTTTATGGACATATAACTTAGAATAGAAGGTCTCTTTTCTTAAGATCATAGAATTTGAGGTTCTTTATTAGGAAAAATAAGGAGAAGAAATAGAATGCAAGATCCAAAGAGAGAGGAAAAGATTTTGGAATATCTGCTTTACATAATGGGATAGAAAGTCATTCAGATAAAAAAACATAAAAGAATTGACATGTACTAATGAGAACTGAATTGAAATAGATCCTATAATAATGAACCTAATCTGAGAGTTGTATGACTTTCTCTGAAGTCAACGTCTTTTGCCTCAAACCCTTCTTTCTTTCCAACTTTCCTATGATTATGGGAAGCATTATCTTCCTCTCTATTACTTATGTTCTCAGTGTCATCTTTGATGCCTTACTCACTACATATATCAAATTTGTTAAATTTTGTCATTTCCAAATGCAGAACTAGGAGAACATTGTACACAGTAATAGCAGTATTGTACAATGATCTAGAGTGAATAACTTATCTATTCTTCTCAATACAATGATCAAAGACAATTTGAAAGGAATTAACATGAAAAGTACTGTACATCTCCAGAGAAAGAACTGGTGAAGCCTGCATGCAGATTGGAAATGCTTTCTTTTAATTTCGTTGTCTTTTTTTTTGGTCTGTATTTTCTTTCATATTATGACATATAAAAATATATTTTGAATATGTAGTCAAATTACTTGCCTTCTCAGTGGAGGAATGGTAAAGAGGAGGGAGAAATTTTGGAATTCAAAATTTGAAAAAAGAATGTTAGAATTTTTCTTACATGTAATTGGGGGAAATGAAATATTAAATTAAAAATAAAGTTTTGGAAAAAAAATTTGGTCATGTCTACCTTTGCAACTTTTCTTGATTTTATCTTTTTTTCTTTATTCATATAGTCATTACCCTAATGTAGGTCTTCATCATCTTTTTCCTCATATATTGCAATAGTCTTTTAATTGGACCCCCTATTTCAGCAAACTCCCCATTCTAATTCATTCACCATTGAGCTGTTAAACTGAGTTTCCTAAAGCGCAGGTCTGTCTATCAAAAAACTCAAATGATTCCTCTTTATCTCCAGGATCAAGTGTAAAAATCCTCAGTTTGATATTTAAAGTCCTTCATAGCTTGGACCCTTCCTACCTTTCTAGTCTTTTTGTATTTTACTCCTTTACTTTCATACTTCAAAAAAAAAAAAAAAAAAAAAACAACTGGCTCAATTGCTGTTCAGGAGATATTCAGTCTCCTGACTGTGATTTGCACTGTCTGTCCCCCTTGTTTGGAGTTCTGTCCCACTGTATTTCTGCCTCCTAACTTCCCTGACTTGCTTCAAGACAAATTATGTCTTTGCAGGAGGCCTTTTCTGCATTACTAGTGCCTTTTCTTTGATGTTGACTCATTTAAATTTGTCAGAATTCTATTCTAGTCTCTCTTCTCCCATTATATTTTTAGTGATCTCATCAACTCCATTATCATCTTCATGCAGATGACTCAAAACTATACACCTAGCTCTCATATTTGTTTTTATGCCCTGCAATGACATGTGACCAACTGTCTCTTAGACATCACCACTTAAATAATTTAATTCAGGGATTGCATCTTTTCTTCAGATCATTGTAGAATTCTCCATGCTCTTTATATTTATTGAAAGGGATGTTCTCAGTTATTTGATGTTCCTGCTAGTACTTCCTTGAGAACTTCGATGGTAACCTGCTGATAGGGATTTTCAGTTTGAGTTATCTGCCTCTTTCTGATATTGTTAGTACTCTGATTGCTCATCCATTTTAATTTCCTTTGTTTTTTACTGATTTCTTATCATGTCTTCCTCCTTCTTTTCTCTTTTGGCTCTTGTCTGTCAGTCTACCTACATGTATATTATCTAACTCCATTAGAATGTAAGCTTCTTGAAGGCTGGGGCTGTTTTTGCTTTTACTCTGTAATCCTAGTATTTAGCATAGTGACTGACGTATATATATACATATATATATGTGTGTGTGTGTGTGTGTGTGTGTGTGTGTGTGTGTGTGTGTGTGTGTGTGTGTGTATGTGTGTAATCTCATTTGATCCTCCCAATAACTCTGGGAGATAGATACTATGATTATTAATTAGTATTATTACTGAATCTAAAGGTTAAGTGATTTGTCTGGGATCATCTAATTACATAGGTAAGTAAGGGTAGGATTTTAAGTCACTTCTGTCCACTGTGTCACTTATATGGCTAGTCAGAACTAATAAATGCTTGTTGATTCTATTTCCTTCTTTTTGTTTCTAACAGTTTCTTCTCTTCTTTCAGCTCAAGCCCTTCCTCACCTTTTCCCAAAGAAGCTGGAAGTAGAATAATGTTTCTTAGATTAAAAAAAAAAATTGCTGGGCATAGAGAGATCAAGATAATCATCTTCTTTCTATTAGCACAGAATTATCAGAATAAGTACCAATTGTTATGAATTTTAATATTTAGAAAATAAAGTATATACTATAAATACCCTATCACTTTATCACATTAAGAAAAAGAGCTAAAGGCTTTGGGCCTTTTCACAGAACAAGAGGATAGTTTATTATTGTAAACTTTGTTCTAGGGAGAAGAAATAGCATGACCTGAAAATCCAAATACAAGCAGAAACATGTCCTCCTCCAGGGAGAAAAACAAGAAAGAACTTCAGTTTAGATTCTCCAGGTCCTCCTTGGTCAGAAATGCTGAACTGTTTCCTGGTTTTTCTTTCCTTTCTTCAGTTCTGTGAAATGATCATTCTGGATATGAAAAATGGGGACAGGAAAGGTGGAGCAGTTATTGCCTTGGAACCAAGGTATACAGGAGAGGAAATGGGTCTTAGGATCTTATCTTTGAACCTGGAAAGTATTTTGAAGATTATCTAGTCCAGCTTCAGCATTTTATAGAGGAGAATACTGAGATCTGAAGAGGTAAAGTGACATATCTATGAACAGAATCGATAAGAACCTGTCTTCCTAGAGAAAAGTAAAAAATTCAAACCTGAATTATGGCCAGGGAGACAAAGTTAGGCAGAGGGAACCTCATAATGCTGTTCAAATTTTACCATCAATGACCACATGCCATAAGGTCAAAAAAGTTAAAAATCAAAAAAATATTTCAGGCAAGGACAAGAGATGTCTCTTTATTTCTTAACTTTTTTTTTTTAACTTATTGTCATGACCCTGAGTGAGCATGGAGACAACCTAAAAGCTCTAAGACTTTAGGGATGGGGTAGTAGAAGGAAACTTTTTCAGCTCCAGGATAAGTAATCAAGGCAGTTAAGAGATCTCTTGGCAAGGCTTAGATGAGGCAGGGATAGAGAAGACTTTTTTTCTAGTCTATGATTAAGTTGCTCTCTTTTCAGTCAAGTTTCTCAATTCTCAATTTGGTTAAATCAAGTTTATATCCCACTCTCTCAAATCTAGAATGGCTAGAGGAGCCCTTAATTTCAGACTAGTTAACTATTTCCTGCCCTTCCCCATCCTGCCTTGCCGTTTATACCAAAGCACTGGTGTTATGTGGCAAAAATAGTTTTGGGTGTAGATATCATAAGTGTCTGTGTGAGTGGAGAACAATAATTCTTCCATTTGTCTTGAAGTGATTTCAAATGGCTCTTCAATCCTACTCCTATCTTAAAGCTGCAGGGTTTGGAGAAGGGGTAAAATACTAGGGGCTTTGGGTTCTCAAAATCACTTTTCCTTGGAGAAGAAGGTTCCCAGCTCAGGAACTAAAGCCTGGTTAATAAATTGCCTACCCTAGGATTTTGTCCATGGTGCTGAAATGACTAGTTGGATCCTCCTATTTTACCCTATCTTTAAAGTGGAGATGGTATAGAGTCTGAATATAGAGTCTGAATTAGTAATGCTTTTCTTTCTTTTTTTTTTTTCTTTTTTTAACCTAAAATTTTTTAAATTAATAATTACTTACATTTTCAAACATATCTCATCCCTTTCTCCTATAGAGAGAGCCTACTTATAAGAATACAAAAGACAAAAAATTCCCCCCAAAACAAAACAGAACAAAACAAAACAAAAACAAACAAAAAAACCCCAAGTAAAACTAATAAATATCAATCGAATCTTAGAAGTACATGCCATCTTAGCAGAAGTTCACATCCACAGTTTCTCACCTCTTTGAAGAAGGGAAGTATATTCATTTTCTTATCTCATTTGGAGGGGTCAAGTTTGATCTTTATAATTATATAGCATTTATTTTTGCTGTGGTTGTTCTTTACATTTACATTGTTATAGTTTTTGTGTATATTATTTTCCTGGCTTTGCTTCAAACTGAATCATTTGCAATCTTCTCATAATTTTCTTTATTCTTCATATTCATTGTTTCTCATGGCACAGTAATTTCCATTATGTTTATATACCACAGTTTATCACTTTCTTGATAGATGGGCTTTCATTTTGTTTCCAGTTCTTTTGTGCAAACCTTTACATAGAAATTCCTGGCTCAGGGGTTGTCACAATTATTTTATAGCAAGCAAGTTGTATGATCAACTTCCTCTTTCTGGAGTCAGGAGAGTGCTTGGTTAGCACTGTTTCCCAGCACAGAGAGGATGTGGAGTCCAGAGCTGCAAGCTCTTTGTGAAGAGCTTATAGGTAATGAAATTAATTCTATATTAAGCAAGATATGGGTTCAACTCCTCAGGAGTCACTCTATTATAGGAAACAAATAATAATCTATTTAGCTTTGCCTCCTTATATTAAAGGAATTATAAGACCCAGAGCCTTAGAATCCCAAACCCAGAGCTAGTGCCTTAGGAATTCTATTCTAAAAATTGAAGCGTATGGATTAAAATCCCTATTGTATCCTTGTTTGATTATATCATCTTCCTCTCCCCTCCATTCATCCCATCCTAATCAATAAATTTTAGTGGTTACACATAACTTCTAGAATTAGATATAAAATCCTTTTTTTTTTTAAACAAAAACCTTTTTAAACTCCAAGATAAGTAATCAAGGCAGTGAAGAGATTTCTTGGCAAGGTTTAGGATGAGGCAGGGATAGGATTTTTTTCTAGTCTGTGATCAAGTTGCTCTCTTTTAAGTCAAATTTCTCAATTCTCAATTTGTTTAAATCAGGTTTATATCCCATTCCCTCAAATCTAGAATGAACATATGCATGGATAATTTTTCAACATTGACCCTTGCAAAACCTTGTGTTCCAAATTTTCTCCCCCTTCCTCCCATTCCTTTCCCTAGGTAGCAAATAATCTAATTTATGTTAAACATGTTAAAATTTTATGTTAAATCCAATATATGCATACACCTTGATTCAATTGTCTTACTATATGATTCAACCACACTGACTGACTTACTGCTACCCTTTCTAATGCTCTAATGCTTCACCTCCCATCTCAGTTCCTTTGTATTAGTTGTTCCCTATGCCTGAAATGCTCTCTCTCTCATCACCTCCTTCTTTTATAGTACCTGGTTTCCCTCAAGACTCAGGTAAAATATTAAGTTTTCTAGGAAATTTCCTAGTTTCCCAAATTGCTAGAGTCTTCCTCCATAAGCTTACCTTCCATCTCTTTTGTGTATATTCTGTATGTAATTATTTATGTTCATATATTCTCTACTATTAGAAGTATGGTCCTTGAGGGCAATGACTTTTTTTGGTGTTCCCTGGTATTTAAAACAGTGCCTGAGACATAGTAAGCACTTAATATGTGCTTATTGATTGAAAATGATAAGAAAGAAACAAGTTCTTTTCTGTTGTGTGCAAGGAAAGGTTATTTGGTCCTCTCTCAGATATGGCCCAGGGATTGGTTTGCTGCCCCAAGATTTTTTCACTATGCTGTTTTAAATTCTTGAGCAACTGGAAAGAGTACAATTGGTGAATATATAGGAGATTGGCTGTATAGGTTTAGGAAATGGAAGCTTCTGTCAAGGAGATAAAGGAGTAGAAGAGAGAGTTGGATATTTTTTTCCTCTCTGCTATATAGTTATTTTTGTCTTAGAAATAAGAAGGAAAAAACCCATCAAGCTAATTGAACCCTTTTCATTTTCCCAATTCTAATTTCTTTCTCATTCTTCCCTCTTTCCTAGTAGAGAAGAATGTCTAACCGATGATCACCCAACTCACCTTTCACTTCCCAATCCAATTTAATTCATATTCTACATACTCTACAAATGCTGACTTTTCAGGAATTTAAACTTTTAGGAATACATCCAGTAAACATAGGGTAGCAGTCAAACCAATATGCTACTGTCCTTCTTTGGGACCTTACCCATCTCTGGACACCATTGCTTCTCTCTTCATATGGAACAAAGAGGAAAATCTGCCTCTGTTTTAGAAAGGGTCTGGTGCCTGGGGAGAGGCACAAAGTTCTGTTATGTAGAGTCCTATCTTCCCTATAAAGAGTTAATTTTCATAGCTTCCATAGAGCAGATACTCACAAGAGCTTTGAACCCACAGATCACCCTCTAAAAACCTATGTAACAGGAAATGGCACATGTGCTGTTCTCCCGCAGACAGAGGCTGAGGTACCAGCTTCTAGGATAATTATGATGACATGCAAAGTAAGTACCTTCCAGAGACATCAGAGCATGTGTAGACATTCTGTCATTTGTTATTCTACTAATTTACACTATTAGGAAAATTTTTTTTCAACATCTTCAAAAAGGCCTTATTCTGCTTTAGTCATTCTCTCTGAGCAGCTGCTGTGCTCAAATGACCAAGTGGGGCTTTGCCTGGGATTCAGGCTTGTTAAAAAAACCTTAACGTAAAAAGACCAAGGTCTTCCTGGAAGTAGTCATCCAGGACTATCTCCAATCATCCAGATCTCTAGTTTGCCATTGGACCCAGACTGGTGACCTTGCATGGCCCTCCTTTATTTAAATCCAATTAACTTGCAGTTCACGGTATCACCTCCTTAATGTCATGGGCACTTTGAGAACAAAGGACAAAAAAGTTAGCCTTGGTCATTCTCTTTGAGCAATTGCTCTGCTCTTGGTTTTGCTCCTTTGAAGCCAGCCTCTGGTAAGAGGCAAGGCTGTAAGGATAAAGGTTGGAACTTCTCCCTTCCTGGTTCTCATTAATGGATGCTTAACTAGCATCTGAAACTACAGCTGTCTCAATACAGAATATACAAAGATTACTAGCTCCTAAACTACTAGGTCTTATGGGGTTTCTAGCAACTTGGGAACTTACAGCTTCCCTTCTCTAGGTAGGAAGTCAGGATGGAGTATTACAGAACTAAATGGAGTCTCCCCTTTCATTGCACAAAGAAGAATCAGTTTGAATTTGGAACTGCAACCTGCTCCTTACAAAGCCCTATGAGTTACCCTGAATTATAAGGCTTTTCTTCAAGCACCTCCTCCTTCTAGACCTTGTTCCCATAGACTGTCTACCTCAAGTTCTTTGTAGTAGATAGGGGCCTGTGAGGTTCAAAAGACCAACTCACTGAATTTTTGTCTTAGGCGTCATAGTTCTTGTGTCTTCTTCCTCCAATTCCCCCCCCACCCCAGACTAAGAGACCCTTCTTTAAAGAGATATAATACAGCTAGAGAGACTGGGGGTAACAATTCAGACCATCTCTTCATGCTCTGAATCCTGACCAGAAGTAGAGGCAAGAGAAAGTGTAAGGTATAAAAGTAATAATATGATAATATTTTAATTTATTTACAATCTTTATCAATGTAACCACTCATTTCAATAATATAAATAGGTCCTGATCATTTACTATCACATGAGACTGTCCCAGTCTCATTTATTTGCTATAAGACTTGAGATTCTTTTATCTCCCCAGGCCTCAGTTTTCCCATCTATAAAATGGGGATAATGATACTTGTGCTTTCTTCTTCACATGGTTGTAAAATGCTTTGCCCATTTTAGAGTGGTGTAGAAATGAAAACTATTATTTGTTGTTGTTCAGTTGTTTTCAGCCACGTCTGACATTTTGGAGTCCATTTGGAATCTTCTTGGCAAAGATACTGGAAATTTGCCATTCCCTTTTCCAGTTTATTTTACAGTTGAGGAAACTGAGTCAAACACAATTAAGTGATTTGCCCAGAGTCACAAAGTTAGTAAGTATCTGAGGTCAGATTTAAATTCAGGAAGATGAGTCTTTGTGACTCCAGGCTCTACAGTATCCACTATACCATATAGCTTTCCCAAGCTACTGTTACCATCATTATTATGGGGCATCTAGTGAAGGGAAGAAGGGGACATAACTGCACAGCTATTCTTTATTTGCTGAGAGTGAAGAGAAGAAAAGCTGTAGCCCTGATACTCAAATTCATTCCATCAGGTAATGCACTCATCACATTTTGCCTCCTTGTGATCATAACTAAACTTTAAAAGCCTCACCTTCCCCATCCCCAATACCTAGGGTGGGACTGACCAGGTGCTGTTGTCATTTAGACAGGGAAAGGAGTGCAGTAGCTCTAAATTCTGTTCCTGCCATCAACAGTAGGTTCACAGATACTCCATCTAGAGGCCTGCTAGTGTCTGCAGACCACCAGCCCTGTCCTCTCCTGGTCATGCAAAGAAAGAGCTGGGGAGTGGAGAAGCTTGAGCTTGTGCTGCTTTTAATCCTTTACTCTGCTGGAATGACCTAGAAGAAGGCAACAGCTTCATCTTTTGAGTTCTATGCAGAGAGCTAGCTATACTATTCTCATTTAGTGAGAAGTTGTCTTGTTCTTGAAACCTTTGGAACAAGAATAGGAAGATAATAAGCAAATTTAATAAATAAAGTACCTACCATGTGTCAAGCATTATGATAAGCTTTTAAAAAATATTACTTCATTTTATCTTCACAACTCTGAGGTAAGTACTATTTTTATCCCCATTTTACAATTGAGGAAACTGAGGCAAAGAGGTTAAGTGATTTGCCCGGGATTAACCAGCTAGTAAATTTCTGAGGTGAAATTTGAATTTGTGTCCTCCTGACTCTAGGGCCAGCTCTCTATTCACTGATACACAAATTCATTCCATCAGGTAATGCACTCACCACATTTTGCTTCCTTGTGACTATTCACTGTATTAGCTAACTGCAAGAACCGTCTGTTCTCTCATCTAACAGCCTTCTCTTTCAGAAATTTCTTTTCATATTAAATCAGATCACTCATGTGATTCTCAATCTCAAGTGTATTTCACCTTATTTGGTCTTCAGAAAGACTTTCTTCCCCTGACTCTCAATAATCTTCCCCCATTTTCAAGTTGTCATTCCCTTTGTCGTCAAATTCACCTGGAGAAAAATGAGCTTTTCTTTTTTATTATTATTAAAGCTTAGGGGCAGCTAGGTGGCGCAGTGGATAGAGCACCAGCCTTGAATTCAGGAGGACCCGAGTTCAAATCTGATCTCAGACACTTTCTAGCTGTGTGACCCTGGGCAAGTCACTTAACCCAGCCTCAGAAAATTAAAAAAAGATGTTGCTTGATATTATTATTAAAGCTTTTTATTTTCAAAATGTATGTATAGATAATTTTCAACATTCACCCTTGCAAAATCTTGTGCTCCGATATTTTCCCTCCCTTCTCACCCTCTCTTCTAGACAGCACATTTGTTAAGCATGTGCAATTCTTCTATGCATATTTTCACAATTATCATGCTGCATAAGAAAAATCAGTTCAAAAAGGAAAAAATGAGAAAGAAAAAAGTGAGCAAACAACAAAAAGTGAAAAAACTATGTTGTGATTCACACTCAGTTCTCACAATCCTCTCTCTGGATACAGATGACTCCATCACAAGTTTATAGGAACTGGCCTGAATCGTCTCATTGTTGAAAACAGCCTCGTCCATCAGAATTGATCATCACATAATCTTGTTGTTGTGTACAATATTCTCTTAGTTCTACTCACTTCACTTAGCATCAGTTCATGTAAGTCTCTTCAGGTCTCTCTGAAATCATTCTGCTGGTCATTTCTAATAGAACAATAATATTCCATAACATTCATATACCATTATTCAGCCATTCTCCAAATGATGGTCATCCACTCAGTTTCCAGTTTCTTGCCACTACAAAAAGGGCTTCCAGAAACAAAAAATGGGTTTTTCTTAAGAATAAATGTCATCTACATCTTGACTACCTACATTATCTTTCACCCTACTCCACTTCCACCTTCTTTGAGCAGTCCCCATGGTAAGGGTCCTCATCTAGATGGGAATTTACCAGTAGTGGAAAATGAACAGCAGCCCTTGCTATTCCATTCCCTTGTCCCAGAATGTATTAAACTATTTTCATTCTTGGTGCACCTAGTGGACACTATGGCCTGGAGTCAATAAGACACACCCTCCTGAGTTCAAATCTGGTTTCAAATACTTCCTAGCTATGTGACCTTGGGCAATTCACTTAATTCTGTTTGCCTCAATTTCCTTCCTGGGTAAGGAAATGTCAAACCACTCTAGCATCTCTGCCAAGAAGACAACAAATAGGGTCAGAGAGTCTGACATGACTGAAATGATTGAACAGCAACAATTTCCATCCTTAGACAGGAAGTATAACATAGTGACCTAAAGTCAGAAAGATTTGGGGCCCAAATCAGGCCCCTTACACTTAAAGACTGTGTGACTGTAGGCAAAACAATTTAAACCTCTTAATTTCTTGCACTACAAAATGGAGAGGAAAATGCCTATAGTCCTGACCCCATCAGGTGAAGCTCCCATGAGGTAATGTATGTAAAGTGCTTCAAAACTCTTGAAGCATAATATAAATGTAATTTATTCTTTGTCTCATTTCCTTCTCTTTTTACCTATGCTGTCTTTCTCTCCACCTCTGTATCCTTGCCCATCTCTGTCCTCATCTTTCTTCTTAGCTTTTTCTCACAGGACATGGAAAGGTAAGGAATTAGGGCAATATATGATGTATTCAGGAGTCAGAGAGAAATCCAGTTTGATTGTAGCATAATGTGCATGAAAGTGAGTATAGTGAGAAATCTAGAGTAACTATACATAGTGCAGGGTCTTGACTGTCAGGAAAACAAAAACAAGCAAACAAACAAAAACTTTGAATTTAACTTCATCGGCATTAGAGAGTCATGGAAGAATTGTGAGCAAGGAGTGATATGGCGGAATCATCACGGAGGCTTCTTCAGAAAGAAAATGAATCAAGGCTCAGCCAATGTGATGTTGGGTGAAGCAGCTGTTAGCCTAATTACCAAGCGGGGGTACAGCTGTGCTGAAAAACATGTTTAAAGTTATTGATCTTGGCTTCCAGAAGGAGACAAACCAAATCACTTAGCAACATTTATTTTTGGAGATTAGTTTGGTTCTTTGCCAATGTTGGAAAAGGGGGTAGGGGTTGGTCTATTTTATTCACCAAGCTATGGGAAAACTG
Organism: Sminthopsis crassicaudata; assembly: GCF_048593235.1. Taxonomy (NCBI): domain Eukaryota; kingdom Metazoa; phylum Chordata; class Mammalia; order Dasyuromorphia; family Dasyuridae; genus Sminthopsis; species Sminthopsis crassicaudata. The sequence continues at coordinate 504,956,573 of NC_133618.1, forward strand.
ACAGGACACTCAGGTTCTGAGACTTCTTTGAGACTTACTTGGGCAGCTCACTTGCTTTGGATAAACCTTAGTTTTTCATTGAGAAAATGAATATGTCAAATTAGATGGTTCCTAAGGTTTTCCCAGCTGATATTCTGTTCTAATATGGTCCATTTCAGGCAGCAGGGTGGCACAGGGGAGAGAGTGCTAAACCTGTAGTCAAGAAGACCTGAATTAAAATTCTACCTAAAACCCTCACTGGCTGTGTGACCTGGACAAGTCATTTAATCCCATTTGCCTCAGTTTCTTCATTTGTAAAATGAACTGGAGAGGAAATGGCAAATCTTTCCAGTGTTTCTGCTCAGAAAACCCCAAATAGGGTCATGAAGAATCTGATATGACTGAAATGACTGAATAACAACAAAAAAAAGCCCATTTCTCACTAGAAAGCCAGTGAGGCTGTGTAAATGGTTTTGATGTCAATGACTTTAGAGGAAGTTTGCCATAATAAGTAGAAAACGGAACCTAGATTCAAATGCTACCTCTGACATGTACTAGTTGTGTGATCCTGGAAAAATCATGCCTCTTAGCCTCAGTTTTCTTTATTATTGTTTTATTTTTTCTGATGTTTTATATATATATATATATATATATATATATATATATATATATATATATATGTTAACTTTTAAAATACACATTTCTTTTTGAATCATGTGGGGAGAGAAAAGTCAGAACAAAAGTAAAAAACCACAACAAAGAAAAAAAGCAGGAAAAAAGTGTTGATTTACATTCAATCTCCATATTTCTTTTTCTGGATGCAGATGGTGTTTTCTATGCAAAGTTTATTGGGATTGCCTGGGTTTAGTGGATCTCTCAACCACTGAGAAGAACCAGATCTTTCACAGGAGTCTCAGTTTTGTCAGAAGTAGAAAGGTTAAGTACTTTGCTCAAGGTCACTCTTTCCTTTCTTACCTCCCTCCCTCCCTTCCTTCCTTCCTTCCTTCCTTCCTTCCTTCCTTCCTTCCTTCCTTCCTTCCTTCCTTCCTTCCTTCCTTCCTTCCTTCCTTCCTTCCTTCCATCCCTCCCTCCCTCAATCTCCTTTTCTTTTCCATCCATATCTCATGTTTCCCGTCATGCTACAGTTCCTCACATGGGAAGTCCTGGCCTCCTTGGGTGAAACCACTCCTAGGGTGGACCCATACTAGTACATTCTAACAGACGTGGAAGGTCCATAAGTGTGATATAATGCATATATTTTCATACATTTTTTGACATATTGATCAGCTTTGCTGATTTTTTTCTCTTTTTAAAAAAAAAAGTATTTGTTTTATAGGATGGCTTTCTGAAATGGAAAAGGATAGTGGGGAGAATTTTTATGTTAAAAATACATAAATAAAAATTTATTTTAAAAAACCAGAATTTTGTTGATAAGTTTCTGTCTTCCACCAAAGCATGGAAAGATCTAGATCTTTTCTAGATCTAGAGCCGAATTCTTTCTCCTTTGTCATCACTTTTTCTTCCCAAGCCCCTAATTCATCCTAGTAATGAGGAAAGACCTCCTCAGTTCTGAGCTATTCAATTAAATGTCAGTGAAAATGCAGCTCAGTGCCCGTTCTCCTCCTTCAGCCTCAGATACCTTTTCTCCAGCCTTGTGGATTCTGAAATTACAAGAGCTGTTGTAGGAGGGTGGGAACTCAGGAGTTCAGCTGAGATCTTACCCCTGCTGAGGCATTGAATCTCTTTGAGAGACAAAGGAAGGCCACTCTAAGGCATCTTGGAGGCTCAAAAATGAAAAAGATAAATGTAGAACTGCCACTTCCTATATCACTCGGATCAATGCCTAGAAATAGCTCTGTCCCTTGGCATTTAGATCAGTGCCAATGAAAAGAATGTTAGTGTTTTCCCCAAAGAGAGAAAGAAACCTTATTCATAGGCAGACATGCATCTTTGTTCTTCCATGGGAAGGAAAATATTGCCGTGAAGCTTGAGCTGACTCTTTAAAACTCTGTCCCCATGCACATTGTGGTCCTCCCACCCCCACTCAATATATGGGCATCCTAGAAGGATCAATTCTCCACTATCTGCAAGTGGTTTATCTGTTTTGTTTGTTAACTAGTTCTCTTTCCTCTTATCCCCACATAGTTCCCAGCACTGAGTGAAGCTGGAGCTGGCTACAGAATGGCTCAATGTATATATGTGTATGTGCATGCACATGTGCTTGTGTGTGATGTGCACATTTAAACACTCATTTGCTCTTGTGTGTCTGTACTTTTGTTTCCTTGTTTGAGTGTATGTAAGGGTGAAAAGGAGAAACAGAGAGAAAGACAGACACAGAGAGAGACAGAGAAACAGAGACAGAGAGAGAGGAGATAGAAAAAGTGGAGCAAGAGGAAGAGAGAGTCCTATTGTATCTGATGATTTTTAAAAGCTAAGCATGACTGATTTTTGGATTATATTTTGGTTTTCAGAAAACTATGGTTTCTGCTCTGGATTCATTAGTTTGGAGAGTTGAGAGCTGCTGTATCTTTATATATATTTGCATTTAAATATCCTTTGCTGAGTTATTGCACATTGATCCCAATTTTTCCCTCTACACAGAGGAGCTTAGCTGGTATTTCTGAAGGGAAATTAAAGATAAATCATTAACCTCATGAAATTTAGGGTTATTACTGTCACCACAATCAAGGAAGCAGGGACAGTGAAGCTATGTAGTGGGTAAGAAGACCATTTTACTCACTTAGATGTTTCAATCATGTCTGACTCTTTATAACAGAGATTTTCTTGGCAAAGATATGAAGTGGTTTTCCATTTACTTCTTTGGGATTTTTTTTTACAGATGGGGAAACTGAGGCAAATGGGGGTAAGTGAATTGCTCAGGGTCACAAAATTAGTAAGTGTCTGAGACCAAATTTGAACTCTGGAAGATGTTTTCCTGACTCTGGGCTGGGCTCTCCACAGTGGCACCTAACCACCTACATGAAGACATAGCAGCTGACAGTTGGCCCATTGAAGGCACCAGCCTTCCCCACCATTCTGGAAAATTGCCTGAAACTATAGGTGCCAACAGAGCTAGCAGGGAGGGTCTTCCTGTGTGGTAACATGTTACTGCTTAAGTCAGTGGTTGTCCTCGAAAGAAAGAAGTCAAGGGTTCGGTGAAATTTCTCTGTGGCAGAGTAGTATTGCTATAGAAGTGTGAGTGTCTTCCCCTTCGTGTTTACTCATGTCTCTGTAGAAAACTTGTGTTGCAGATCATGCTTAAAGATACCTGCAATATTGATATAGAGAACAAGAAAAGGTTTGGTGATCACAAATGTTACAAGGTCATTTGTGTCATTGGATATGCCTGGGTTAAAAACTATAGAATCCTAGAAGCCCCTAATTACTGGGCTGGTCAGACACAGACTGGACAACTATGATAATGTGCCAAGCTTGGAGTCAAGAAGACTCATTTTCCTGAGTTCAAATCCAACTTCATACACTTATTAACTGGGTGATCTTGGTCAAGTCACTTAATTCTGTGTGTCTCAATTTCCTCATCTGTAAAATGAGCTAGAGAAGGAAACAGCCAACCATTCCAGTATCTTTGCCAAGAAAATCCCTTATCAGGTAATGAAGAATCAGGCGTGACTAAAACAATTCAATGAAAGTGACATGGATCAGATGTAAGTGGAGAATTCTGCTAGAAAAACATAGACTGAGGAAAAACATAGTTCTCTGTTCAGAATCAGAAACCGTGGATTCTACTCAAAACTCTATCACTAACTTTCTGTATACTTCCTTCTCTGAACTTCTATTTGCTTTATATGTAAAATGAAGGAACTAGTAAGGTCATTTCTAATGCTAATGTTCTATGCTTAGCATAGAACCTGACACACAGTAGACATTTAATAAATGCTTATTGACTGAATGACCTACTCTTGCTCGAAGAGCTCCCAGGCAAGTTTCTTTCCATCCTTGCTCAAGGCAGGATCTTTGTTCAGAATATTGATCTCATTGCAGCAAACTGCTCTGAACAATGGAGATGTTACAGAACAATAATACAATGCAACAGCATCTATTCCTTTGCAGTCTTGACTTGTTCATGATAACTGTATCCTCTTCACCAAGATTATACCTTAGCAAAGGCTTGTTTAGAATACTATTGTAACAATGGGGGAATTTGTTTTGCTTTCCTATATAGGTTTGTTACAAGAGTATTATTTTTCTTCTTTTTTTTTTTTTTAAAGGGATATAAGAAATAGAAGGGAAAGAAAGTTTTGTTAGCTTGCCTCTCCCCTATCTTTCCTATCTTCCTACACTTTATATCCTCCCACATAACTCTGTGATCTAGTGACATTAGCTTTCTTGCTGTTCCTTCAACAAAACACTATCTCCCAATGCAGGTCATTTATTCCCCCATGGCTGTAATGCTCTCCTTTCTCATCTCTGCCCCCTAGTTTCCTTGACTTTCTTCAGTCCCAGCTAAAATCAAGCCTTCTATGGGAAGCCTTTTTTGATCCCTCTTAATCCTACTGACTTTCCTCTGTTGGCAATTTTTAATTTGTCCTACATCTAGCTTTTTTTTTTTGTACATAGTTGTTTACTTGTAGCCTCTCACATTAAGGCATTGTCTTTTATTTTTCTTTGTATCCACAGTGCTTAGCATGATGCCTGACACATAGTAGACACTTAAGAAACGTTGATTGACTGGTGAGAAGGCTAATAGAATTTTAAAGGAAAAAAAATTATTTTACTTGGGGAAAAAATGAATGCTATTATAAGAACTAGAAATGATGGCTGCCATTATAATCTGGGGTTTAAGCTAGGTGAATTTTGACGTTCTTATACTCAAATTAACTATAAAGGGAATATAAAAAAAGATCTACATCCAGAAAAAGAACTTCTAAATAAAAGCATATATAGAAAAATTTCCCTTTTTATCTATTTGTATCTAATAGTAGCCATCTATCTAATAGTAGCCCATCTCTAGGATGGAGGAACAAAGAAAAAAAAAGAAATTTTTATTTATTTAAGTGGAATTTATTTATTTATATTTATTTTTTATTTATTCAATCTAGCATTTATTTATTTATTTATGTTTGAGGCATTTTTATTTATTTATATTCTATTTATTTAAATATTTAAAAGGGATGTTTGTTTATTTATCTGAATTATTTATTTATATGTCTTTTAAATATATTTTTATATTTAAAAGAAGTAACAAATTGTACATAGTAATTTGTAATTTCATCTTTTTTTTTTTTCCCCCCCTGAGGCTGGGGTTAAGTGACTTGCCCAGGGTCACACAGCTAGGAAGTGTTAAGTATCTGAGACCAGATTTGAACTCAGGTCCTCCTGAATTCAAGGCTGGTGCTCTATCCACTGCGCCACCTAGCTGCCCCCTAATTTGTAATTTCAAGTACAATCATCTTTTTAAATTATATTATGCTATGGAAATACTTGTTTTATTCCATAAATTTATTTATTTTTTTTTTCTGAGACTGGGGTTAAGTGACTTTCCCAGGGTCACAAAGCTAGGAAATGTTAAGTGTCTGAGATCATATTTGAACTCCGGTCCTCCTGAATTCAGGGCTGGTGCTCTATCCACTGCGCCGCCTAGCTGCCCCTTATTCCATAAATTTAAAAAATTAAATAAAAAGCCAAAAAACCTTTCCAAAATTCTAATAGCCTATCTTCTAATATACCAACTCACATGAGCATTTTATGATTTTATAGCAGAATCATCCAACAAATATTGAAGGAGACTAGGTATTCTAAGAGGCAAAAGTGAGAAGGGAGTTCATTTCAGGCATGAGGGACAATAGACTGTACGTCTCAAAGATGGGAGATAGGTGATTATGTGTGAAGGATGGCACATAGGTTGATTTGACTATGGTGTATGTGAAGAAACATTGAATAAATCTAAAAAGGTGAATTGGTGCTAGATGCTAAACAGAGGAGTTTGTATTCTATAATAATGATGCTCCATTGAAGGTCTTTGAGGAGGAGAGGGACCTGTGCTTTAGGAGTATTAATTTGTGAGCTGGGTGAAGTATAATTAAGAAAGGCTTGGAAGCAGGGGAGGAACAATTTCATTATTCCAGGTAAAATGATCAAGGTCTGAATTAGGGTTGTGTCTATGTGAATGGAAAGAAGGAAATAGATATGGGAGATGTGGAGAAAGGATCAACAAGGCCCAGCAACTGACTGGAAATAGAATGGAGTAAAGTGGGGGAAGGAAGGAAAGTAAAGAGGCCAGGATGACTTTTAGATTTAGAACCTTGATGACTAGAAGGATAATCAGAAATAGGAAAATGAACTAAAGGGATGCTTTATATAACTAGGCAAAATAATAAGACTCATTCAGAGGAACAATAAAGCTTAACTATCCAAGGAGGAAAAAGGGGACAGGGTGGGGTATTGAGGAAGAATAGCACTTCCAGAACTCAAATTATATTAAAAGGAGTAATTATCAAAACTATTTTCTATGGTTAAAAAATAAGAAAATAGAGCAATAGAACAGACTACACAAAAAGAATCAAAAGTAATTAAATTCAATAGCCTACATAAACCCCAATAAGAACTTAGGAGAGAATGTTAGAAGAATTGCTGGGGAAACTGGAATACAGCTTTGTAGGAATTATGTTTAGATAAACTTTGCATGGTAAATCTTAGTATGCACAAGATTAAAGTGTGACCTGAATATTAAAAGTTATACTACAAATAAATTAAAAGGAAAACAGATCAAATACTTTCACAGTGATAGTGAGGGGGCGAATTCTTAAATAAACAAGGGACAGAAGCAGTTGCAAAAGATAAAATAGATAATTCTGGTAACATGAAATTGAAATCTCTTGTGTAAATTAAATTAATGTAACTAGGATAGAAGGGAAGTATTTGGGGAAAAAGAAACAAACTTCGGATCAAACATCTCTGAGAAATGTCAGATATCCAATATGTGTAGGCAGCATACCAAAAATATATGTGGTCAAATGAGATGAACAAATAATTCTCAAAAGAAGAATTTCAAGCTATTAGCAAACTTGTAAAATATTACTTCAAATCAGTAATAGTAAGAGAGATGCAAAATAAAAAACTCTGAGACTTTGTCTATATTCGGAAATGTGTCAAATCTGACAAAAATGAGTAATGGTCAAAGTTGGAAGGATTGTGGACAAGCATACTAATAATCTATTCAGCACATGATTAGTTATGTAGTTGTGAATTGTTCCAACTATGTTGGAAAGAAATTTGAAATTATGTGAAGGAAATAATTAAAATATCTGTTCTCTTTGAGCCAGAGAATCTAATGTTAGGTTTATCATTAACCAAGAGATCAACTTAAAAAAAAAAAAAAAAGAAAGAAAAAGAAAGGCCCATATTTATAAACATTAGAGTAACTCTCTGTAATAGATGTAAAATAGATGCCAATCGATTAAAAAAAGTCTAAACAAATTGTATATATAAATGTAATTAAATATTATTGTACCACTAAAAACTTAGAATGTGATGAATATAGAGAAGCGATAGGGAGGTGTTTATGAAATGTTACAGAGAAGTAAAATCAGGAAAACAATATACAGAATAACTACAAAAATGTGAATGGAATAGCAGCAACAAAACAATTTAAACTGAATATTGTGACAGATGACTAAGCTTAGTGCCAAAGAAAAGAAAATAGAATGTATCTATCTCTCTTCTTAGCAGAGGTGGGGGACTATGAGTATGAAAAATTACAGATGTCAATCATCTTCCATGTGTTGATCAGTTTTACTAAATTTTAAAAAATCATTTTTATTCCTTATTCTAAGAGTTGGCTTTTTGGGTGGGGAAAAGAGGAAAGTAGAAGCTGTAGAATGATATAAAACAAAAAAAAAAATCAATTAAAATTTATTTTCTGAAAACAGAAAGTTATGAAGAGGGGTAGGTTTGGAGAATGATAATGTGTTCAGTTTGGGATGTATAAAGTTTAAGATGCTTATAGAAAATCCATTTGGACATGGATGCTATATTTGTGATGTAGAACCAGAGCTTAGAAGATATAAGGACTAGTCATATATATGACTTCCAAATTAAATCTTTGGGAGTAGATGAGATCTGTAAGAGAGAGTATTGAGAGAAAAGAGAAGAAAGTTCAGGAAGGAATGAACTTCTGCATCTTTTGTATTTCATTCTGTATTGACGGCTTTGACTTTGTTAGTGGCTTTCAGCAAGTCACTTCTCTTGTATGAGCCTCAGTTTTCCTATCTATTTAAAAAAAAAAAAAGAAGGGATATTGAATTAGCAAATCTTGAGGATTTTGTCTAGGAATTTAAAACAAAGTAATAATAATAATGTAGTAATTGGAGAAGGCCAATAATCCACCCATAGGTAATATTTCATTTATTTATTCATTTATTTATTTATTTGTTTATTTATTTATTCATTCATTCATTCATTCATTTATTCGTTCATTCATTCATTCATTCATTTATTTGTTTGTTTGTTTATTTATTTATTTTGCTGAGGCAATTGGGGTTAAGTGACTTGCCCAGGGTCACACAGCTAGGAAGTGTGAAGTGTTTGAGATCAAATTTGAACTCTGGTGCTCCTGATTTCAGGGCTAGTGCTCTATCCACTGCGCCACCTAGCCGCCCTCATAGGTAATATTTTAACCAGTGCATGTAGCTGCTTACTAGATGTTTCTTGATTGATTGGAGACAATCCTCCCATTCTTATATAACCTGTTAACGATTCCAATAATAATTATTTCTGGCAAGAAGGGAGGCTGAGGTAATATAATAAAAATTGCAGTTCTACTAAATTAATCTATTTATTTAGTGCCGTACCAATAAAACTGCCAAGAAATTACCTATAGAGCTAGAAAAAAATAAAAACAAAGTTCTTCTGGAAGAACTAAAGATCAAGAATTTCAAGGGAATTAATGAAAAAATGTGAATTAAGGTGGCCTAGCTGTACCAGGTAGTTGTAGATCAGTACAGATACAGTAGATCTGCACCAGATCTACAACTACATTATAAAGCAGAGGTCATTAAAACCATTTGGTAATGGCTAAAAAATAGAATAGTTAATCACTGGAATAGGTTAAGTTCACAAGACACAATAGTCAATGATTATAGCAATCTAGTTCTTAATAAACCCAAAGACCCCAGCTTCTGGGATAAGAACTCACTATTTTACAAAAACTGCTGGGAAAATTGGAAAATAGTATGGCAGAAACTAGGCATTGACCCATACCTAACACCCTATACCAAGGTAGGTGGAAGTGGCTTCATCATTTAGACATAAAGAAGGATTCTATAAGCAATTAGGAGAACAAGGAATAGTCTACCTCTCAGATCTATGGAGAAGGAAAGAATTTATGGCCAAAGAAAAACTAGAGAAAAGCTATCCATTTTAATGCAAAATGGATAATTTTGATTATATTGTTAAAAAGTTTTTGTACAAACAAAACTAATGCAGTCAAGACTAGAAGCAGAAAACTGGGAAAAAATTTTACATACAAGAGTTCTGATAAAGGCCTCATTTCTAAAATATATAGAGAATTGACTCAAATTTATAAGAAGTGCTATCAAACTGTGCATACTCTTTGATCCTGCAGTGTTTCTACTGGGACTGTATCTCAAAGAGATCATAAAAAAAGGAAAAGAACTTACATATAATAAAATGCTATAATAAAATACATATAAAATGCTTATAGAAACCCTTTTGTAGTTGCAAGGAATTGGAAACTAAGTGAATATTCATCAGTTGGAGAATGACTGAATAAGTTATGATATATGAATATTATGGAATATCATTATAATATGTTAATTTTATATTAATTAATATTAATTTTTATAGTATATATATATTTCTATAAGAAACAATCAGCAGGATGATTTCAGAAAGAGACTTGCATGAACTGATGCTAAATGAAGTGAGTAGAACCAAGAGAACATTGTACACAATGACAGTAAAGTTATGTGATGATCAATTCTGATGGACATGTTTTTTTCCAACAATGAGATGATTCGTACCAATTCCAAAAGACTTGGGATGGAGAGAGCCATTTGCATCCTGAGAATGGACTGTGGGGACTGAATGTGGATTACAATGTTGTTTTTTCACTTTTTTGTTGTTGTTTGCTTGCTTTTTTTTCTCATTTTTTTCCTTTTTAATCTGATTTTTTTCTTGTGAAGCATGATAATTGTGGACATATGTGTAGAAGAACTGCATGTGTTTAACATATATTAGATTACCTGCTAGCTAGGGAAGTGGTGAGGGAAGGGAGGGAGAAAAAAATTTGGAACACAAGGTTTTACAAGGTGAATATTGAAAACTATCTTTGCATATATTTTGAAAAAAAAAGCTATATAAAAAGAAAATAAAAAGCTATTATTTTAAAAAGAGGGGGTGGCATTGAGTGTAGATAATTACACTGTCCCCCAAATTTAGAATACCTAAATGACTATCTCCTTTCCAGGCACGGGACCAACTGTTCTTAGCCTATAATGAATGGAAATATTTTCTGGTTCATTCTATAGACAGTTAGAGAGATCTCTCAAATCTGATTTTGGGATAAAATCCATGCTTTGTGAAGATCTGCCAATTTGAAATCATTCCTAATATCTGAAGGGCCTTGGGAAATGAGGGCTTTCAGTCATTGTGTCCACCAACCAATAGCAAAACTCCCCATATGGAACAGACACTTTCTTACAGGTAAGAAGGTTTAAGCTCTGTTGATGCACTAAATTAAGTATTGGAGCAGGCAGTGCCCCTTTCAGCTACAATCAGATGTATCCCACACATAAAAGCAAATCCAATAATCCCCAAAGCTCCCCATCTGCTTTCTTAAAGATGAGGCCTTGGAAATGAGCAGATCTTGGTGCCTGAGGGCCTCTGACATTTATCCAGTCAGTTCAGTGCAAGGTGGTGGCCTGTGCTTTGCACATCCTGATCCAATTTGGTCCACTGCTGATTGAGTTATGTAGAGACTAAGTCAGATAAGGCATCACAAAAAGGTGAATTAAAGCTGTAAAAGAGACATGGGCAGCACGTAAAAAAAGGGAAGGGGGATTGAATCTGGTGGGGAATGAAGCAAAGGGAGATGGGAAAGTCTTTCTGGTATGTATGAGGTCAGAACTCAGATGCCAGGACCTAAATGACGATGGGATGTTTTGAGAGGGAAGGCTTTCTATTGAAAGGAAAACAGTAATCTTCAACAAGTTATAAGATGTACTCAAATACTGACCCTGGAAAGGGTCAAAGAGCAATTCCTAGTAGAGCACGATAGAACAAACCCTTGTGTTGAAATAGGTTTAGAAAAAGCAGGTATTCCATTCCAGGTCATTCCCGTTCATTTTAATATGCATTTTATCAATGCTTTTTGTTTTTGCTTTAAGGATGAATGTTTCTAGTTTGGGGGGGTAGGTCCATTTTTGACAATTTTTAGGATGTGGGTGAAATATAAACTTTTTTTAAATTTGTATGTTACTTTTAATTAGTTAGACAGTTTTCATATGATCATTGGTGGTTAGCCATTCTTTTGAAGTTTCTTCATATCCTTTGACCATATAGAATTTAGGTATTCGATTTCTGTGACATAAAATTTTTTCCCACTAGATGTTTTTTTCTATCTTCATTAATCTTGTTAATGCAAAAGACTTGAAAATTTTATATATTTGATATTGTTTATTTTGTTTTTTATGATTGTCTCAATGTGTTGTTAAGATTTCTTCCCCTAGACATAGTTGTGAAAGGTAGCTCTCTCTATTATTCTCTATTTTTTATTATGATGTGACCATTAGCTTTCAGGTCATATATTCAGTTGGAGCTTATTATGGTATACATTGTGTGATACTGATTCAACCTATTTTCCAGTTGAATAAAGACTTCTTCCATCCTTCCAGACATCCATTCACCCACCCATCCATCCACCAACAAACATTTATTAAGCATTATCTATTCCCAGAATTGTTATAAGCCTTGGGAATACAAAGAAAAAAATAGAAACAGCACTTATTCTCTCTCTCTTTAAAATAATTTAATGTGTATTTTACTCAATTACATGTAAAACAATTTTTATATCGGTTTTTAAAACTTTGAATTCCAGATTATTTTCCCTCCTCCCCTCCCATTCAGAAGGCTCATGTAAAGTTAGGCAAAATCTTTCCATAAGTCATGTTGCAAAAAACCCCATAAATCTCACTCACAAAAAATCCTCAAAAATATACTTCAAGATGCATTCAAACACAATCAGTTCTTTTTCTGGAAATGGATAATACTTTTTCATCACAAATCCTTTAGAATCAATTTGGAACATTGTCTTGAACAGCCCCTACTCCTAAAGAGCTGTACCTGGGGGTGACATTGTGTGCATATATTATACTACTAGTGTAAAATACTAGTGCTGGGGATCATGTAAAAGGTGATGATTGAGCTAAATCTTAAAAGAAACTAGGGATTCTGAGAGATGTAGATGAGTGAGAAATGTATTCTAGACTTGTGAGACAATTAGCACAAAGGTAGTGAAGGTGGGTGATAGAAAGCTGTATGTGAAGAACAGATGTTATTCATGGGAAACTCTCACAGGGAAAGAGGTATATTGAGACTAGAAAGATAGTTTGGGGCCAGGTTGGGAAGGATTTTAGATGCCAGATAGAATATTTTATTTTTTGATTCTAGAGGTAATGAAGAACCACTAGAGTTTATTAAGTAGGAAAACAATATGGTAAGATTTATGCTTCAGTAATATCACTTTCAGGGCTGTGTGCAGATTAGATCTGAGTGGGGAGAAAACTGAAGCAGGAATACTGGTTAGAAAGCTCTTATAATAAATAGTCCGGGGGAAAGATGATAAAGGTTTGATTTATGGTAGTGGTTGTATGAGAGGAGAGGATGGAACGGATATGAAAGATGTTGCAGGGGTAGAAATGACTATGTTTGGCAACTGTGAATCAGATCAACTCACCTATATTTTGAGTGAGCCAAGGATGATACACTAATATTGCTGATTTCTTTCTCTAATAATTTAAGTTTTTTGATTTTATCAAACTTGGCCTGCTTAAAAAACAAAAACTACTGTTTTAAAAGAAAGAAGGGTAGAGAAGAAGGCCTAGCTCAGAGCATTAGGAGATATCCATAAGTAGTCAAATCTGGATAATAATCCAGAAAAGGAAATTTAAAAGAGGTCAGATAGGCAGGATAAGAATCCAAAGAGAAAAGTGACGTAAAAGCCAAGGGAAGTAACATTATAGAGAAGAAAAATCCACTTACCTTGCAGCTTTACTTTGAATTCTCCAGACTTCCAGTGTTACCAATAGCCTTCTTATTCTGGGAAGTCCCTCCATCCTGTGGTCCCTTTCTCAGACTTGTTAGTTACTCCTGGAACCTCCACTTTAAATAAGTACCCAAGCCAACTATGTTCATTCCTTCACTACTCTTGTGGCTCCCCCTCTGATTTTTCTGAATTTCTTTCTCCCTCATGCCCCAATATGGGTACCTTCTTCTCCAGTGACTAGAGAGGGGTAACATAGAAGGGTTTTGTCCTAAGACTTTATTCACAATTATTGTGACATCCATGAGCATAACAACCCTCTCTAGCTACCACTCTCTTATTTGAATTGTCTTCTCCTATTTTGTAAATAGAATTTGCCTTGCTTTTTGTATTTATATCCCTAGTGCTTAGGATAGTGTTTGGCATATAGGAAATGCTTGATAAGTACTTTTTCATTAGTTCATCCATTTATCCATTTATCAAATGGCTGAAATAACATAACAGATGATTTTTTTTTCCTTAGGAAAGTAGGAGACAAATTCTTCTGTTAGGAGAGAATGGAGAGGGAGGGTATGGTGTAGGAAGTTTGACAGAGAAAAGAACAAACTCAGGGGGAACGGGGATTAATTCTCTATCACGTAGGATTGCCTTACAAAAGTAAGGGCCAGTTGAGTTTAATTAACAAATTTATAATGAAGCCAATCTTTCCTGAGTGTAGTTCAGTACTCCCTAAGTAGGAGAAAAGGAATACCATAGGAGTAACCCTGTTATTCTGCTAAATATTTAACAACTAGCTCTCTGAGGCTGTAGGTGGGAGAAATATGAATGACACACTTTTATATTTAATCTGAATTATTAACATTTTCCCCCACCACTTTCTTAAGTCTAGATAATAAATAAAACAGTCAATCAAGTTTGGTTTGTAGCTTTTGCTCATTTCTGAGCTGTAAATGCTGAAACTGAACGTCTAAAAGAGAATCAGTGCTAGCTGATTTTAGCACACAATGGAAGTAACCTGATGTTAGGGTTTAGAAAGCCATGATCAAAGAGTAAAAGAGCCCATGGCAATTAAAGGTTAGCAGGCATTTTATAAACATTATCTCCTTTTAGCCTTTACCATCTCTCTCCCTTTTCATGTTAGGAAATAGTATGAGAGAGTGAATCCTTGTCTGTAGTCACAAAGCCAGTATATGTTGGGAGAGGGTCAGAGTCCATATCCTCCTGAATCTGATATCAGCTCCTCCTCACTATACCTTTGCTGGGGAGATGACAGTTTCTACTTGAACTTGACATCTCCATCTCAATGTCCCATAAGCATCTAAAATTCAATATATCTAAAACAGAATTCATAATCTCTCACGCAACACAGTACAACCCACAAGAAAAATCCCAACCAAAACCTTGATGTTCTTCCAAACTTTCTTGTTTCTATTAAAGGTACAACCATTCATTTAATAACTCAGGTTTTCAGTCACCCTTGAATTATTACCATTTTCTCTCATTTTCTTCACATCCTTTCCACAGTCAATTGTGCTGATTCTAGCCCCTCAACATCTTTTTGCATCTGTTCTCTTCTCCCTTCCTATATAGTGCCTCATAAACCTGCATCACCTCTTATCTACTTTATTGAACAGCTTCCTAATTATTTCTAAACAATCTTAAGTATTCCTAATATTTCCATTCTCACTTCTTCAATTGATGTCCATAAAATTGACAAAAGAATCTTCCTTTCTTATGTACAACTCTAACACGGCACTCCCCAGTTCAGGAATATTCAGTGGCCCCCTATTTTTTCTAGGAAAAAAGTAAAAATCTCTTTGTGTCTGCTTTTCCAGACTTATTTTATATTACTTTCTTTCACCCTTTTCCTCTTAATAAAAATTTGAGAACTGACTGGTATTCTGGGGTTTGTAGTACAGAGCAGCAAGCATTCCTAACAGAGTGAGTTAGGAACTGTCATATTTGAGCCAGAAAGCCAACTTGAGTCACACTCAGGAATCCTTAAAGGGACATACAATTTGTGAGAGAGCAGATTGAGGTAATGGAACAGGGACTACAAAAACTGAGAAGTAGTAGCAACCACAAAAAGCTTTTCCCAGAATCACTCTTGTTTTAATGAGATGAGACCTAAAGAATCAGAGATACAGGGACCACTGGGAGGAAAAGAGAAGCTGAGAAGGACTTAGGCAAAGAAGCAAAAGATTGAGATTGCCAGCAAGCCCTTAAAAAATCTGACAATACAGGCCTGGAATTGAAATTATTGGTTATCCTTACTCCTACAAAGACTGAAGGATGCATCCTATAAAGTTCTGCTCCTTGGTACCTTCCCCTCCTAATGTTCCACTTGCTTTTTTTTTTTTTTTACCTAAACATTTTTTGTATCTTCATATTGATTTTTTCTGTAGAGACCAAAGTTTATTTAAAGACAGACAAAAATTTTAATTGGTAAAGAAAGTTAAGTCACTGTCAAAGTGTTAGGAATTTTCCTAATGTGGCCTCCACAGATTAAAATTTTTTCATTTGATATAAACTCCATATAGTAAAAGCAGAGCTTATGGACCAAATAAATATCCACCAAATAATTTTGTTGCCCTTGGGATAGAAAGAAAACAAATTGTTGGCAGCTAGGTGGCCTAATGGATAGAGCACTGGGCTTGTAATCAAGATTTATCTCCCGGAATCCAAATCTAGCTTCAGATACTTGCTAGTTGTGTGACCCTGGGCAAGGTACTTCGCCTGATTTACTTCGTCCTCCAAATTGATAAAGTGATCTGAAGAAAGAAATGATGATCCACTCCAGTATATTTACCAAGAAAACCCAAATGAGGTCATGAAGAGTTGGACATGACAAAACAAAATGTCCTTCTCACGTGATCGCAAAGCATAGTCTAAGATAGAAAATTTTCTGAGCAGCATAAGACTTGAAGATTGTCTTTTAATCTCTTCTAATAATTCTTTAACCTTCTCTAATCATTTCTCCTCTTAAAGAAATGCTTCTTTGCAACTTCTCATTGCTCTTGCTTTTGCCTTTTGGGCCCAAATAGAATAAGGCTAATCCCTCTTCCATCTGACAGCTCTTCAAATATTTGAACACCAATATCCTTTGAGTCTTCTCTTCCCAATAAAGATTCCCAGTTCTTTCCATTGATCTTCATGTAACTGGGACTCAAGGCTCTTCACCAATCTGGTTGCTTTCCTCTGCACTCTCTGTAGCTTGTCAATGTCCTCCTTACACTGTAGTGCTCAGAACTGAACATGACTCCAGATTTTGTCTAACCAGGGCAGAGGACAGAGATAAACATATCTTTTTTTTTCTTGAATGTTTCTCTTAATGTAGTCCATGATTGCATTAGCTTTTGGGGCTGCCACGTCATCCCAGTGACTCATGTTAAGCCTGAAGTGCAATAAAATCTCAAAATGTTCTTTGCAGACAAATTGTCAAACCATAATTCTCCTATTTTGTACTTGAGGCAAATTGTTAGAGTTCATTTTTACACTTATTTTTATAGAATTTCCTATTATTAGATATTGTCCAGGGTAGGACCTAGCCTGCCGACACTAGAGTCTGCTTCTATCATTCAGTGCATTCACTAGCACTCTGCAAATTTGAAACGCATGTTATCTATGCCTTTATCCAAATCATTGATGGAAATGTACATCAGGTAAGACCAAACAAAGAACCATGAGATACATCACCTGAAATCTCCTGCCAAACTATCATTGAGCTATCCACAACTACTCTTTGAACTAGGTCCTTCAATCAATTCTGAATCCAACTGGGTGCATTATCATCTAATCTTCATGTAACTGTCTTTTACATGAGAATAGCATGAGATAGTTTATAAAATATGTTAAAATTTTCCAAGATCTACATAAATTTTATCTGCAGCATTTCACCTATCCACTGATTTAATAACCCTATCAAAAGACTAAAATAAAGTTAGTTCTGCATGAATTGTCTCTGATGAACTCATATTGGCTCTTGTGTGATCATTACCTTCTTTGCACTAGCACTGACCGTATCTATAATGATCTAGGATTTTCTCTGGAATTCTGTATAATAGATAGGCTGTAGATTTGGAATCAGGAAAACTCAGATTCAAATTCTGCTTCAGACATTTATTAACTATGTGACTCATGGTAAATGATTTAACTCTTTGGGACTTAGTGTCCTCATTTGTCAGTTGAAGGGACTGGATATGGGAGCCTCAAAAGTCTCTTCCAGCTCCAAATTATCCTGTGGCCTTACTCCCTGTAGCTCAAAAACTGATGTTCTTATAGGGAAAGTTTCCATAAGGAAAGTTTGGTTAGGTAAAAAGAATATCAGAAAAAGATTAGGAGACTTGGGTTCTTTTACATTGGATTTTGACCAAGTCATGCTGTCTAATTTCTATATTTCTGTGCCTTCCTTCTACTTTCCCTTGCTTTCCTTTGCTTTTCTTTTCCTTGCCTTCCCTTCTCTTGCCTTCTTTCTCTAATGTTCTAATATTCAGGCTCCAGTGCAGCTCTCATGTTCCATAATTTTGACTTGAAGAATTTTCTTCTTCTTGCCCCAATTCTAAGAACAACCTGCTTCTGTGGACCACAAACTAGCCATTTCCTTCTTAACCAGCTCATACCAACCCTGGACTCATGATGACTCAGCAGAGAAAGGCATAGATAAAAAGAAAACAATATAGAGCAGGCTGGGTATTAAAGTTCTTTTTCTTTTTTCCCTGACTCTTAATTTTTTTTCTTCCTTCAAAATTTGCTGCCTTTTTTGAAACTGCTTAGGAGAGCAGAGACACCATGCAGGAAGCAGAGAATATCAATTGGACATGGGTTGAAAGCTTCTTTGCCAGATATTGGACCTTATATGGAGGCATCTCTCAGGAAGCCTGTTCTGCATATCAATGTGGCCTCCAGATGTCCCCAAAACTTGTCTAATCCATCTCCCCATGGATCTCCCTGTTCTTGACTGCAACATTAACTTTACTAAGAAAATGATTCCTCAAGGAATTTATTCCTCAGTTATGTAAAAATGAGATGTCTTCCCCAAGAACTAAAAGGAAAACAAGTTCAGAAGCAGTGATGGTAGAGAGACTTTGCAAACTAGATCACTGAATTAAAGTGCATTTTACAGTGAAATCATGGAATAAAAATAGAATTCAGAGCAAAAGATCTCTAATCTGTGGAATTCACACTTGTAGGAAGGCAGGGTATCTATTGATTTTCTATAAATGGAAATTAATGATTTCCATACCTGACTGGAGGGTTACTATTTGTTCTCCAGTTCTGAGCTTCTGAACTGAGATATGAGTTCTGGGTTATGGTTTCTTCAAATTAGTGGCATTCAGAAGCAAAAATTCCTTCCTGACAGAGCATACTCCCTTTTTGTTACAGGTAAGACCATATTTGGATCCTATGAAGAAAATGCTCTAATTTTTCCTTTGAAGAAGTAAAAAATACTATACTGAATTATGTTGGGTCAGTTCTTTTTTCCTTTCTAGGCTTCAGTTTCCATCCTTGTAAAATGATGAAGCTGAACTGCACAGTTCTTAAGGTCTTATTTTTACAATACAATTGCCAATGGTAATGTAGAAGAATTAAGGAGACAAATCAAAACAGGATTAGACATTCCTAGAGAGGAAAGATGTGATGAACTACTGATATAGAAGGAACCATCTATTTTCATACATGACCTTTCTATCCAGCACTTAACATGGTACCTAGTACACAGTAGACACTTAACAAATGTTTGTTGATTGATATGTTGGTTTATTTTGTCTGACTTCATTTTTTTTTTTTTGTGAAGCATCCTAGTTTAGTGAATAGTCCATTGGATTTGAATTCAGAAAGAGTTTAAACCCCATGTCAGACGTTTGACCAAAAGTGATGATTTTGGTCATCACTTTATTTTTCTGAGCCTCAGATTCCTCATCAATAAAATGGACTCAATAGTCTTTAAGGGACCTCCCAGCTCACTCTATGATTTTATGGATATTGGTTATGAGGGAGAACTCTGCTGCATGGTGAGTATGAAGTGGAATATCTTTGGGAAATGAAAATAATGACTTTTGAAACATCAATTAAACATTCAAAAATACAAAACCAAAGGGACAGATAATTCAAAACACACAATAAAAATAAGCTCTACTTTCTCTTAAAAAAAAAAAAAAACCCGCATCTATTTGGCTTCACATTGCACAATTTTATTTCTAGTTTAATTTTAAAAAAATATAAAACCTTTTTCCTAATTATGTTTTGTTTAGCCTGAGCTCAAAATTAGCTTGTATTCCCTAAGTACATATGAATTGTCAGCAGGTGTTGGTGATAGGGGATTAACAATTTCATAAAAACAACAACAACCCCCTCCCACAATTTCATCATCACCATCAGCCAGAGACTACTGTGTTAAGGACTGCCAGACACATTGAATTAAATAGAACAAGGCAGTTATATTTTGCAATGGATAGAGCATGGACCCTGGTGTCAATGTTTTCTAGCTATGTGACCCTGGGCAAGTTATCTTATCCCAATTGCCTCACAAAAAAGAATGGAATATACAATATGTGGAATATTGTCCAAAGCTGGACACCTCCTTAAGGAAGAAGGATGTTGATAATATATAATGAAGGTGACCAGGAAGGTGAGGGGACCTAAAACATTGTTTATATGAGGACCATTGAAATATTGGGTTTGTTTAATCAATGAAGACATGGGGTAGGGGCACTTGAGTCATCTTCTTTAAATATCTGAGGGAATGGCATGTAGAGGAAAGAGATTTGTTTTGCTCAGTCCAAGGGAGCAGAAGTAGGTAGGCAGAAGTTATCAGGGGTAGATTTTGGGATGAATAAAAGGAAAACTTTCCTAATGATGAGATATATCTAAAAATGGAATGGGATGTTTTAGGGAAATTCATTCCTTTCCATTGCTAGGGGTCCTTAGTAGAAGCAGGGAGATCTGTCTGGCATGTTTTAGAGTCAATTACTACTTCAAGTAGGGGCTGAAAAAAGATGAACTCTGCTGGTCTTTTCAATTTTACTATGATTTTAGAACTTCCTTTTAGCCTTCTAGAGCTACTTCCTCCAGCAGCCTTCCTTCCTAACATTCTCTGAGTTAGAGAGTGACCTTTTTCCCATACCTCATCATGGTTTGGAAGGAACACAAGTCCTCAAGGTACATGCCAGTAGAACCCAAACTCTCGGAGGTCCTAGAAAATTGGGGAAGCTGTGTACAAATGTGGACCCAACAATAATTTTTGACTTTGGGCTAGCCTAGAAACATTCATGGAAAATTGACCAGAAGATTGGTCATCAGATGAGGGATTTAAATTCATTTATTTGTTTATTTGTTCACTCATTTGTTTGTTTATTTAAAGCAATAGAAGCTCATGAATGCTCCACTAAGTCATGGAGAAAATGTAGTCTATACCTAAAGAGAGAAAATATATATTAGAATCAATAAATCTAAATCTGTTAGAACTGGAAAAGATTTGAGAAGTCATTTAGTCCAACCTTCTACTCCTCTTAGCCCAACCCTATCACTGATTCCATTTTTACATATGAGAAAACCGAGGCCCAGAGAATAAATGAAAGGCTGGGACTGAAAAAATTAATTTTTAAAAATATGCAAGAAACTTTGTCCTATCTCTGGCTACTATTTGCAAATAGGTATAGATAAGAACTAATTCCAAACAAGTTCCCAAGTGAGTAATATATATGAAGATAAATGAGAATTCACTACAGTTGGTACTTAGAACAGGACACAGATTTAATTCAATAAACATTTATTAAATGTCCACTACATATAAGATATTGTTCTAGATGCTAGGGATAGAAGAAAAAAGTAATATTTATTCATTCAATAGGTATTTATTAAATGCCTACTGCGTGCAAGACATTGTTTTAGATGCTGTAGATACAAGGACAAAATGACATAAATCTAATAGACATCAGTACCTATTATATGTAATGCACCGTGGTAGGCCCTCGGGGATAGAAAGACAAAAACTTAAAAAATCAAATTTTAACCCAGACAGTTCTGGCCTTTAGGGAACTTACATCCTACTGAGGGTCAGAGGGTATATGTTATATATAGATAATTATAAATCAAAGTTGAGAATGATGGGGATAAAAGGACAAATCTGGATAAGAGTGATCTGGAAAAATCTGAGAAGGGAGAGATGACTTTCAGTTAGAGAGATTGGTTAAAGTGGACCAGATGGTAGCATCTGAACTGAACTTTGTCGGAGAGAAGGATTTTGCAAAATAAAAATGAAAAAGGAATACATTTCAGTGATGGGGAATGCCCTGAGTCCATGGAAGGAAGAGATAGTATGTTTGGTCCAAGGAACTGCTATAATATCCTAATCCACAATACACCAGAGTTCAACTCAGCACTTAGTTGCTTTCACCCTTGGGATGGTTTTGCAATAGTCCAATAAGTAAGTATTGTAGACATAGTCTGTGTTTTGCACTCAGATGGTTATGGGATCAAAATTAAATATGTAAAGAGATTGAAATCAAAGAAGGGATTAAAAAGAGAGAGAGAAACTAGAAAAGCAAAAGGGCTTTGAGATAGCCTATTAAAATATTAAAATTGATTTTAAATTAGGTCTCCCCTTCCCCCCACCAAAGTCTCTTGCTTAGTTGAATTGAAAACAGTGTTTGCTTTTAGATATTGCAGCTGCCAGACAGGCCTAGCTCTGTAGCCTTTGAAAGTAATATTCACTGAAATATGGACTGAAGTAGGAGAACTGGGCTTTGAGGGCAGGAGAAGGGGAGCTGAGGGAATTTGGGGGCTGCTGGTTTTCCACGGCTGTGCTTCTACGTCAGCAAAATGGATATGACTTTGAGCTTGAAAGGTCAGGAGGAGGTTGGTATCAAGAGCACGGCTTGGTGAGAATGGTACTTTGGCGTGTACTGATGGGTGCTTTGGAAAGACCAGGGGTCGGAATTGGAACCAGCAAGGTCAGTAACAGCTACTTAATACTATTATTTAGACCCACAGGTTCAGACCTTGCTCCTTTAAAAACATAGACATCAAAATCCAGCAAGGAAGTCTAATTAGTTCACTTTTCTAAACTCCTTTATCTTTGGGACCACTAGGGTGTTCCTCTCCCCTCCTCCACTCTATACATTTTAAGATTTGATGTAATCCCTTTTAAAAATGCATTCCTTAGATCATATGTTCAAAAAATATTTATTAAGTACCTGGTTTCAAATCCTGGGCAAACTTTATGCTTTCCCCAGGCTGCTGGTTGCAAATAAGTCTGGATGAGAATGAGTCCCAATCAAGTGGGTGATGTATATGAAGACAAGTGAAAATGCCCTACCTTTGGTAAACCTCTCTCTGCATTAATATCTCCCTTTGTAAAATGAGAATATTGGACTAGGTAGCCTCTAAGCTCTCTTTCAGTTTTAAATCTATAATCCTAGGATCTTTTACATGTAATGCAATGACCTAGGCACTGGAAATGTTACCAAGTTGAAAAAACCATTTTTCCCACCCCAGTCCCATATCTGGGTTGGGGGGAGGGTGTTTCCTTCTATTAATTTTTCTATAGAACTTGGAAATCAGCTGAATCATTCTTCTCAACCTCCAGCCTCTATCTGCCTAATGCTTGCAGAGAAGGAAGGCTGTGATCCTTTGCCCAGGAGGGAGCTGAAAGAAAAGCAAGCAGGGATGGGGTATCTGCTGAAGCTGATTATGGCTGGAGTGGGACGAGGGATTTACTGCCTTCTCTCCTAGCTTCTCACTTCTTTTTTTGCTGAAAAGTCAAACAAAGAAACTGAAGGGCTTAACGGAAGGCTCACAATTGCTGCTGCTAGGCAATAATGAGTCTCTTGTTTTCTAGTTGGAGTGAAGTGGGAATGTTCCAGACCTGATTGGGTAGCTAACGAGTGCTTGTGTATTGTGATACACAGCAAATATTATGATTATGATTGTGATTGTTAACCACGAGTAACCATGCTCCCATTTTCTCTGTTGTGGGAGTAATTTAACAATGTACATAGCTCCCAACACAGCAGGCAGTAGTCCACATACATTTTTTTTTAAAGAACACTGGATAAAAAGAAATAAAATATTGAACAAAAGGCAGCAGCTTTCTCTTATGTACAGTATAGTTTTATTTAGAATTTTCCCCCTTCACTTAGTACCTGTTCCAGTCAAATTGGCCTGCTAATGCTTGGTATTCCATTGCTTTTACACAGGCAGGGCCAACTCTCCCTCACCATATCTGGTACTACTACAGTCCTTCCTCATCTCGTCCTCCCTGAATCCCTAGCTTCCTTTAAAACATCAGTTGGATATCATGTCCAATGGGAGACCTTTCATCATTCTTTCCATCATTAGCATGATCCTATCCTCTTTATTTTTAAAAAATAATTTTGCCTCAATTATATGTAAAAATTTTTTTAATATTCATTAAAATTTTTGTCCTGTATTTTTAAAAATACTGATGCCTTTTGTTTTATATCTGAAGTCTTTTCAAGATATAATTATCTCTTTCCTCCTGAAATACTCTTGCATTTACTTGTCTATGGATAAATTCTCCCCTACCAGTGAAATGTAATCTCAATGAAATCACAGGCTCTTTTTATTTGTCTTTGTATCCCCAGTACCTAGAACAGTGTCCAGAACATAGTAAATACTTATTAAATGTTTATTGACTTGAATTGGAATGGATTGAGTCCCATCAGTGTGTGCTGGAGCTCAGCTTATGAGCCAATAGTTAACTTTTCAGTGTGAGCCTTTACAATTCAGAAATTGCAAATCTTACAAATTAGGATTTAATTGATTGTTTTGTTGATTTTTAGACTTAAGAAAGTCATAGAGAAAATGCAGATTAAACTTATAAGTGTATTATTTTTCTTAGAGAGTTGGTTGATAAACATTTACTTATCCATTTCTGGCAAGGCACAGACCAACCAATCAATCAAGTACCTATTTTACATATTTATATACCCAGGGTCATGTAAAATTTTGGGAGGTGGAAAGGGGTCACAAGTGAAAAAGCTTAAGAAGTACTGTTCTACTGCATGACTACCATATACAATGTACTTGGAGACAGGATGACAAAATCCCTACCTTCAAAGAGTTTATAGTATGATAGAGATTCAAAGATGATAACCAGATAAGTAAATGGATTTGGAGTATGGAAAGTACAAATAAGAAAGTACAAAAAAGTTCTGGAATATGGTCATTAACCTACCCCAAAGGCCTATTTAGTTTTAGAGAAAAGTTCAATTGGGGAAATTTGCCCCTGTTCTCACAAAGGATTCAGTGACTCACTAACACAGTAGGGAGAGAACTGCAAAATTAGATGTTGTCTAATTTTGAGACTAGTAATTTTGTCACAACATAAAGTAATTTTAAAAGGAGGATTTTCTATCCAGAAATGACTTTTAATGTTAAAAAAAACACACACCAAAGAAATCAATAAAACCTATTTTTAAACAAGAAAGAGTATATTGACAAAAAAGAAAATCAGGAAAGACCTCACATAGAAAGTGACACCCAAACTTTTCTTTGAAGGAAGCTAAGGGTCCTAGGAGGCAGTAGTGAAGAGAGAATGAATTCTAGATATGGGGGACCCATTTGTGTAAAAGACACTAGTTAACTTTTGTAGCTCTCTCCCACCCTTCTCATGAGCTATGGAACCCAGAATAACAACAGAGGCAAATCATAGTGCTAAAATGGGAAGGGACCCTGAAAGCCATTTAGAAACTGAAGCCCTGGCAATTTAGGCAATTTATTTGTAAGTATTTTTCCTAAGTAGTAAATATCAGGAATGATATTTGAACCCTGTTCTTCAGACTCCAGCATCTGTACTCTTTCCATTATACCATAGATTCTCCTACATGTTCTTTCGCTTGAAACTGAATAGATCTTTGGGCCCTCAGAAATGCCTAAGCTTCTCCAAGCTTTATGATCACACAGAAGACACATTTGTTTTATTTTCTTAGAAATAAACATCAAGACAAAACCAGTTCCCTAGCACCATTTGCTCAAAGCCAATTCTCTTCCTTAGGGGCTTGTCAAGTCAATCTATGACTGTGCACCAGCCCGTGAAATTAACATTTTTTTTTATTTCTTTAAAGACAAACTTCATGAGTCTAGACTAGCTTTGCTTTCTGTAATCGCTGACTTTGATGTCATCTCAGGAGAGGTGACAGGGAAGCAGATTTGCAGAAGGCATGAATTTTCATACCAGAGATCAGTTCTTAAATGACCGTGACTCAGCTTTCTCTCAGAGTTTCTTATCCATTTTTTGAATCCCTTTGACAGTCTCATGAAACTCAATAAATTTAAGTACATAAACAAAATATAACAGAAATCAATTATATTGAAAAATAATGATCAAAATATTAAAAAAATAAAACAAATTCATGAATCCCAAGTTAAGAATCTTGTGAAGCAAAGAACGAGCAAATGAGATCCAATGAAAAATTAATCTATAAGTACTTGCTTAGTCATATCCAACTCTTTGTAATCCCATCTGGGGTTTTCTTGGAAAAGATTCTGGAATATTTGCCATTTTCTTCTCCAATTCATTTTACAGATAAGAAAACTGAGACAAATTGACTTGAACAACTTGTTCAGGGTCACATAGCTAGGAAGGGTCTAAAGACAGATTTGAACTCAAGAAAATAAGTCTCATTGACCCTACCACTCTAGCCACTGCTCCCCTATAAATGCTCATTGTGTTCAATTATCCTTCCTTACAAGTCCTTATTTTCCCATCTTTGTATTGTTGCTCCCACTATTCCCTAGTCTACAATGCTGTCTTTGCCAGTTTTTAGTGCCTTGACCAAGCCTGCTCCATCATTGCATACCTTCTCCCCTATGTGTAATCATCATCTTTACTACCTTAACTCAAACAACACTTTAATTTTTTTTCATTTAATCACATTTTTCCAATTATATGTAAAAATAGTTTTTGTAAGATTTTGAGTTCCAATATTTTTTCTCCCTCCCTAGGCTACCTCCCTCCTCCCCAAGACAGCGAGCAATCTGATATACATGATGCATAATCATTAAATAATACTTTAGTTCTATTGCTCCTTAGTGCACTTTTTATTAGATATGTATTACAGTTATCGCTGGTTAAGTCTCATAGTTTTCTCAGGCTGTGAACTTCATGCAAGCAGGAACTATGTCTTCTTTGGGGCCCAACACAGTATACTCTGTACACAGTAGGTGCTTAACAAATAGTGATTCTATTGTTTGTATCTGTGGTCTTAGTGTCCCATTGGAGGAAAAAAAAATAAGCATGAAACAGTTAAAGTATCATCAAGCTAGCTGGAGGTGGTCCTAAAGATGACTTGGCTCACTCTACATTTTGCAAGTGAGCCCTGCCCTTGAGATGTTTATATTTGAAGTGAGGAGACAAGACTAACCCATACAACAATGGGGTAAAGTATAAACTTCACATGAATGCAAAGCATCTCAGGAGGAGCAAAACACCCCAAATCCAGCAATATTTTCATTTCACAGTCATGCATTAATAGCATTAGAGAGCATGTTGAAGTTTACAAGGCTCTCTCTTTATCAGCTAATCATCATATCCTTGGGAGGCAGGTATTATCATTAATTGTCATTTTGCAGATGAGAAAACTGAGGCTTGCTCAGGAGTCACAAAGTTGAGTATGTATGGTAGGCTTTGAACTCAAGTCTTCCTGATTAAATGTTTAGTTCTCTACCACTCTTTCCCTACTAGGTCCCTCAATAAATACTTGCCTTGTTTAGAACATTATTTTCAATGATAGAAATACAAAGATAGAATAGAAAACAGTTTCTGTCTTCAAGGAACTTACATTTTATTGAGAGAAACAACATATAAACTGATGAATTGATACACAATCCATATTGGGCAAATTGAGTGGTTGGGGAGTGGGAAACCCTAGTTGCAGGAATATAAGGGAAGGTTTCTTTTTTTAAAAAAATCTTTGTTTAATTCTAAATTTAACAAATATCAGAGCTCCAACACTTCTATAAAACCTAGACTAAAAAAAGCAGATTATATGTGAGACAATATTATATATGAGTCTATATTACACATAGGTGCATTTTTTCAAAAAGATTATGGAATATATTCAAATGCTGTCTTATTTATCTGTATTTCCTTTTGAACTTCTCTTGTTCTAGGCATTTAAAAAATACTTCAAAGACTCTCTTCTTTGTCACTAGCTCTTCTCTCCTTCCTCTTAATGACAAAAAACACAATTTTTTTTTTACCAGTACACATAGTCAGATAGAACAAATTCCCACATTGAATCATGTTCAAAAATGTCTCATTCTACACTGAGAGGTCCATCACCTGTTGGTGGGGAAGTGGGTAGAGGGCTTCCTTATCAGTCTGCTGGAGTCATGGTGAACTACTGCTTCAAGCAAAGAAATGCCTCTTGAAATCTAACTAGATCACTAAGCGAAAATATAAAGAGCAAATCCCATATTAAAGATACTCAAGATGTCCCCTAAGGATTCTAACAAGCAGAGGATGAGACAGGATTCTAGGTGGGAAGGGATAGGAGGAAGCAGGTCAGTGCTGTTAGGATTTCAGAAAGGATAGAGATTTGGAAGGATTTGGAAGGTGTAAACAAAGAATACTCTCTGAAGGATACAGGACCCTAGTCAGATTTGGGTCAGCCAGAGGAAACAATTATTGACATTTCAGAAGTAAGGTGTATATGTATTGACATGATACAGTGAGATAGACTGATTAGATTATCCCATTAATAAATTGTAGGAACCACCGATTTCTGACATCAGCTATTCAGGTAGGTGCATGTGTTAAAAAAGTGTTAAAGTGTTAAAGGCCAGACATAGTCCTTAGCATTTTTTTCTTTGTTGCTTATAGCATCCCTACAGTTTGGTTCTACTATTATCCCCATTTAAAAAATGAGGAAACAGGAAAGACTACATAGCTAATATCCAGGGTAAGATTTAAACCCAAGCCTTCCCTCTCTGAGTCCAATCCTTTGTCTACCACATCATGCTGCCTCCCATCTAATTTAACCCCTAGTTTTACAGGTGAGAAAACTGAGGCCCAAAGAAGTTATTTTCCTAAGAACCCAAGTAATAAGTAGAAGAGCTTTGGATTTAAAACTCATCTCTTGATTCCATTTTCAATATGGTTTCCACTGTACTATAATTGTCTTAAGAAGGTGTATGGTTGTACTCAAAAGATCAGATCTCAGAAAGCCGTGCCTCAAGGAACTAGGAATGAATAGTCAGACCTCTACTAAAACTGGCTAACCCAGAATAGGGGAACCAGACAGAATGTGCAGTGATGAGTACCTAATAGGGTAACTTTAAAATTATGCAGTGTGTCCACATCTGGGGTATACTAGAGCCTTAAAGAAAATAAGAAAGATAATAGTCAGAAATAATTTTCAGTCGACTATGAACTAAGTTGCTATGGCCCTACCTGAGTCTTTACTGGGTCCTGAATTATGGAGACACTAGCTAAAAAACCAAAGGAGGGAGTGAAGAAGAGTGGTTTGGAGACAGAGAACACATATGCAGGGAAATGACGAGACAGACAGAGACAGAGAGATGGAGATGGACAAAGATTATCCAAAATTAGGGTGTCAGGGGTAAAGTCAAATATAACTCATAGCTTGTAGACCTCAAAAAAAGCCAAGTTTGAGGGTAAGGAAGCACTTTACTGGTCTAGCCATTCAAGGATATGTAAGAGAGAATGAAATCAATTCAGTCTAGTTTAATTCCCTCTGATGATGTCCAGGCACCATTACAGTCAATTAAAGAGGGGTAGAGAATGAAAAGCCTTTAGCCTGGGGCAGGGTAATGGGGGGAGGTCACCAGGACAATTAAATTTCCAGCAGGCAAATGTAATTACAAGACCTGTCTCCCCTTTCCCCTTCACAGGACTAAGGCATAAATGACCATTGAGAGTCAGAGTTTGTGCACCAGAAACATGCAAGCCCCCAGCAACCACCACAGAAGAGCGTGGTGTCCCAGCTTCAAACTTCGAGAGGTGGCATCCATGTACTGCACCATGGTGGCCATATTCTTCATCATCTTGGTAGCAGCTTTGCAGGGTACAGCTCCCTCAGAAAACCATTTCCCTTACAAGGTCCCCCTGGACCCTGAGGGCATCTTGGAGTTGTCCTGGAACATCAGCTATACAGAGGAGGTGATTTGCTTCCAACTTCTAATCAAGGAGCTAAAATATGGGGTGATTTTTGGGATGTCTGACCGGGGTGAATTTGACAATGCTGATCTAGTTGTGCTCTGGAGTGATGGAAAAAATTCCTATTTTGGGGTAAGTCTTGTCTTTCTATATTTTTCCTCTTTCAGACGTCCAGTGATCCATCCCTTCCTCCTTTAATTCTCCCCTTCATTGTAATATAATTGCATTAAAGGTAATAAAATAATTTGCTCACAGCTTTTCTTTTAGCTTCTCAAGTGAGTCTGGTAAGAGAGTTTATCTTCTTTTTGCTTTGACGGTAGCTATTTTTGTAGACTGGCTCATCATCAGAATGGTGATGGAGAATCAAATGAGAAGCACACACTTAACAACATATTGCTGTTAATTCCTGTTAACAATGTAATACTACATGGGCAAGACATACATATTTTATCTAATACATACACCCAAATACGTGGTGTAGGAATTATGATTCTCATATTAGAGATGAAGAAACCAAGTCTCTAAGGGTCAAAGTGATTTGTTCCAGTAGTGGTCCAACAGTGGTATAAGAGAATGCGCTGGAGATATTTAGCTTGGAAAATAGGTAATGTGGGGTGGAGGTTCAGCTATGAAAACTGTCTTCAACTATGTCAAGGGCTACTGTGTAGAAAGGATTAGACTTGTCTGCTTGGCCCCAGAGGGCAGCAATAGGTGAAAGCTGCAAAGGCAGTTTCATTTAGATGGAAAGAAAAGCTTTTTAAGCATCAGAGCGGTCCAAAAGTGAAATGAACTGCCTTGGTAGGTAATGGGTTCTCCTTTGCTAAAGGTCTTCAAGTGTAGGTTGAATGACCTTTTGTCTGATATGTTAGCGTGGAATTCTTTTGTCAGGTATGATTTATAGGAGAGAACCAGATTTCCCTTCTGTTGCTGAAATTCTTTCAATACACACAACATAAAGCATCCCAAACTCAACAAATGTAAGCATACAGACACACAATTAACAATGCAATCTAAACTCAACGCAGATAAATTATTTGTAATACCCCAGATGAACATATGTATACCCATTATATAGCATATTCCAACCCAATACACACACAAATACAAACAGTTTAGGCACATCTAATCCATACAATGTGTATACACATACACACATATACATTTATATATGTATGTATTTTGTATACATATATGCACACACATGCACATGTATATTTTTGTATATATAGATATACACACACATACACACACATATATATGTGTATATATATATATATATATACATATATATTAAAAATACAGTCAGAAAGAAGAATCCGAATCCTACTTCAGAAACTAGTAGTTCCTTACCCATTTTTAGCCTCAGTTTTCTCATCGGTAAAACAGTGATAATAATAGCACTAACCTCACTGATTTGTTGTGAAAATCAAATGATGAAAGATATGTAAAGTACTTTATAAATCTTGAAGTCCCATGTAGGAGCTCTCTATTATCATTGTTGCTGTTCAATCAGGTGTGATTCTTCATGACCTGTGGACCTGTGGGGTTTTCTAAGCAAAGATACTAGAGTAATTTGTCATTTCCTTTAGTTTTATGGAGGCAAGGGTTAAATGAGCAGAGTAAATGTTGGGGGTTATATTTGAACACCAGTCTTTCTGACTCCAGGATGAGCATTCTATCTATGGCACCATCTAGATGCTCCAGTCTCTCTCTCTCTCTCTCTCTCTCTCTCTCTCTCTCTCTCTCTCTCTCTCTCTCTCTCTCTCTCTCTGTCTCTCTCTGTCTCTCTCTGTCTCTCTGTCTTTCTCTGTCTTCTCTCTCTCTCTCTCTCTCTCTCTCTCTCTCTCTCTCTCTCTCTCTCTCTGTCTCTCTGTCTCTGTCTCTCTCTCTCTCTCTCTCTCTCTCTCTCTCTCTCTCTCTCTCTCTCTCTCTCTCTCTCTCTCTCTCCTCTCTCTGTCTCTCTCTGTCTCTCTCTCTCTCCTCTCTCACTTTCCTCTCTGTCTCTGTCTCTCTCTGTGTCTCTCTCTGTGTCTCTCTCTCTCTCTCTCTTTCACACACACACACACACACACACACACACACACACACACACACACACAGAACATTCCAAACTCAGCACAAGGGGTATATTGTACAGAGTGTGTATTGAGATATATAATGTGTGCATTAAGATATACAATGTGTGCATTAAGATATACAATGTATGCATTGAGATAGCTATCTCAAAGACAAATGAAACCTTTTAAAGATCACCGTATTCTTGCCACTTATTTACCAATGAGGGGCATGGTCAGTCCTAGATAGGAATATTTGAAAGTCCCAAACTTAAGCCAAAGAGCAGAAAAATTTTGTCTTCCAGGAGAGCCATCCCATCAACAGGTCTGGTTAGAGTCCCAGGAAGTTTCCACAAGTCACCTGCCCTATTTAACTAGTCTTTGTGGCTTCATTTAAATGTTTCTTGACACCTACCAGGCAAATGAATAAGCAAAAGCAATGGCTTTAAATAGTTCTATAGTCATCTCTTTCCATGAAAACAGACACCAAGGGAATTTAAAAAACAAATCAAAGACAACTTTTTTTCCTTAGCAGTGAACTGAGGATAATCAAGACATTGGCCACTTTTCCAATGACTCCTTAGAATGGTAGATTTGAAACCATGGTTCAGAGCAGGATAGGGTATGGTGGGGCTGGGAAGCTGTGGGGAGGGGCCACATGGCTGGTGCTGGTGGAAGATGATCTCCCCTTCCCAAAGCAGCAGGAATCCTGACTACTCCTCAGCCTGATGCTCTTTCAAATGGCTCTGTGGGGATGTGACAGAAATATGACAAGATTACTGTTTCCTTCCTGGCAGCTTTCCCTCTCTGCTTGTCTCTTTTTGCTACTGTTAAAAGAGCTAAATCCACTTAACCTTTCTGCACACTCCAAGATTAATTTGCACAACAATTTCCTATTAAAACAAATGTCAGGCCTTTTATTTCCTCCTTTAACAATAAATTCAGCAGAGGCATTCTAGAGTTTTAAGCTGAAACCCCTAAAGATTTTTTTTGCCTTTATTTAAAGTTAATCCTTTTATATCTCAGCAACACGTCCTTGTGAAATTTTGAAGAAAAAATTTTGTTTCTCTCTTTAAAAACAATAAAATATATTTTTATTCCTAGATTGTGATTTAAAAGCAAAACTGAATAGCTGCAAGTCAATAAGACACAGGTGTGCCTGAGATATTTCTAGTGAGATTGGTTTCCTCTGAATGTGAAGGACTCTGATTTCTGACATGGGGTCTTTATGCTACACTTTCCCTGCACTCTGGGATAGCAATTGCCAACACACTGATGGGGCCCTTGACTCAATATTCATACTCAAACTAAGGATGCAAGGAAAGTGGTCCCTGGCATTATTCTAAATTGATATTAGAAATCACTGGGGAAAAAATGAAATTATTACTAAGCAAATTACTTAGTCATGAATTAAGATCAGAAACATTTTAACTTCAAAAGTGAACAAAACAGGAAGCTCCTGAGGAAAGCTTCCTGATATAAATCTTTAGAATTCTCTTCCTATAACCATACCTAGACCTAAGAAGAGAAATCCCTCCTATTTGCCTGATACTTTATATATAATTCCCATCTTCTCTCATTCTCCTGTATCAATTCTAACTTCTGGCTGCACTGTCCTATATTCCATTTCTCCTCCGGCCTTCTCTCATCTCTGGGTGTTCATCCCCTTGTGCTGAGTCCCATCTCTGATACTATAAGATGAAGTGCCTATCTTTCCTCAAGGCCTGAAAAGCTGAATTGCCATTTCCACTATGGAGGCTTTCCTTCTGAATTCCTCTTGTCCTTGCCTTCCTACCTTAGATAGTGCTGTTTTGCCCCTCCATTCTCAAATTTCTCATTGTCCTTTGCCTAGATCTTTCTCTTTCCCCACCACCCCACATCACTCCAAATAGATT
Source organism: Sminthopsis crassicaudata (assembly GCF_048593235.1). Classification (NCBI taxonomy): domain Eukaryota; kingdom Metazoa; phylum Chordata; class Mammalia; order Dasyuromorphia; family Dasyuridae; genus Sminthopsis; species Sminthopsis crassicaudata. The sequence goes on from NC_133618.1 coordinate 504,989,882, forward strand.
GTGAGCGTCTCAGAAGCTTTGTATCGTTCCTAGTCTTGTATTTCTTATATAGGAGCATCTAGATAGGACAGGGGATACAGCACTGAATCTGGAATCAGGAAGATTTGAGTTTGAAATCTGACCTTAGACACTTAATTATCATTAGATGAGTTTGCTTCAGTTTCCTTATCTGTTAAAAAAAAAAAAAAAAGCTAAAGAAGAACATGGCAAACTACTCCATTATCTTTGCCAAGAAAACTCCAAATATCGTCATGAAGAATCAGACACGACTGAGTAACAATGATTTCCTGCATTCTTCTTTGCACAAAGTAAGATTCTTAGTCGAAGCTGGAAGGACCCTCACAGGACACCAAGTCAGAAGCCCTATTCTGGGGATTCCTTTTGTGTCTGGGCTCAATTAGATGGTCCCTGAGATCCCTTCCCACTCTCAAATTCAGTTCATTTCCAATCCTGTTTCATTTAGCCCAGCCATTTTGTTTTAGAGACAAGGAAGATTAAATATGTAGATTGCACAGGTAGAACGTGGGCTTTGAGTCCAGATCCCCTGATTTCAGAGCCATTGGATCGTCCTTGTAATGGTAAATTTATTTGCATTGAGATGAAACAAAAGTTGGTAAAGAAAACCTCTTTACTGATGCAGTGCCAGACATGACAGAAATTAGGAGATAGTTTCAGGCCAGGAGAGGTTTCAGGACTTCCTCAAATAATGTTACACAGGCAACCTTCTAATAATAATATGAATAAGGACTTGCAATTTCATTGTTATAGAGATTCCCAAAGGGGGAAGTGCTTTTTCTGATTGCAGGTCAGCTTCATCTCTGCATCTTATAATAATAAGAAGGTTATACCAGAAGCTTCAATGGTGCTGCCCTCCCCAGTGCAGCTTGAATCAGATTAAGATATAACTGGAAAATATTGAACAAAATAAATAGAAATATAATGAGACATAGATATGATAATGTACTCCATAGGAGTTCTTATTTACTATTTAGTCACCTCCATTTCTATTTGAATTTGATATCCCTGGCCTAGAGCACTAAGAGATCATATAACTTGACTAGGGTCACACAGCCAGCGTATTTCACAGGATCCAGGTCTTCCTGCCTCCAAGTATAGTTTATATATATGTATATATATATATATATGTGTGTGTGTGTGTGTGTGTGTGTGTGTGTGTGTGTCAAGTCTTTCAATAATAATAATAGTAATAATAATATATAATATATCAAATAAAGTATAATATATAACACAATATAATAGCAATATATAATAGAATAATAACACGTGTGTGTTATATGTGCATATCATAATAATAGTGATAACATCACATAATATACATTTATTGCCATACAGTTGTCTTTAGTCATGTTTCCTTATGACTCCATTTGGGGTTTTCTTGGCAATGATACTGGAGTAATTTGCCATTTCCTTTTCCAGCTTATTTTACAGATGGGGAAACTGAGACAAATAGAGTTAAGTGATTTGCCCAGGGTCATACAGCTAATAAGTGTCTGGGGCTGGATTTGCACTCAGGAAGCTGAATCTTTTTGACTGCAGGCCTGTAGTTCTATCTACTGTATCACCAAGCTGCCACAAAATGTCTATATCACATGGTATATCACATGATGGAGAACTGGCCTTGAGACAAGAAAACCCGAGTTCAACTTCTGCCTGTGTAACCCTAGACAAATCATCTGATCTCTCAGTATTCTAGGTCAATGGTATCGTTATATATCAATATGTATGTGTATTTGTAAATACATATACACACACATTTAAAGGATTAACTTTAAATAAAGGGAAGGAAAGAATCTTTAGAAATTTTAACTGAAAAAATTTAGAAAATGTTTGCTAAAATTTTTTTTAGAAAAAGGGAAAAAAACAATATTCTGGATCTGATATGTTTTAATAGGAAATTTTTGTGTAAATTAATGATATAGTATATAAAACTTATACGTATATCTATATGTATAAATATAGAAACATACATCTATATACATACATATCATACATATGTATACATATGTGTGTATGTTTGTATATTCTCCCAAATATTTGTGTAGTTTTAGGCTTTAATAAGCTTACAACAGCACTAAGAGCTTTGGTATACCTTGTAACCTTTGTGAAGAGTTTAACATGCATCATCTCATTTGAGATCCATCGCAATAATCGTTTGAGATAGATATTACAATACCATTTTATAAATGAGAAGCCTGATGCTTAGAATAGTTCAATGACTATTAAGTACTAGAGCTGAGAAGGAAATTGAGGGGTTTTTGGCTTCACACCCCATCTTATGTCCACTACGAAACACTGTTTCATTGAGGACATTGTAGTGAGAAAAGCATGAAGCTAGCTAGAATCAGGACACTGGGGTGCAAGGCCTGTGTCTGTCATAAATTCTCTTCATGAGACCTTAAACAGATAAATAATGACTTCTTTTTGAGTCTGTTTCTTCATCTGTAAAGCAGAAGAATTGAATCTGATGACATTTAAGATGTTCCTTAATAAACGGATACTTACTTCCTAGTTGTGTGATCCTAGGCAAGTCACTTTGCCCTGTTTTGTCTCAGTTTCTTCATCTATAAAATGAGCTAGAGAAGGAAATGGCAAATCACTCTAGTATCCCTGACCAGAAAGCTCCAAATGAGATTACTCTGAGTTGGACATAGCTTAAAGACTGAACAATAACAACAAAAAGACCCATTTAAACATTAACATGCTCTAGTTCTATACTTGTGAGGTCTGCTAGAATAATAATCACAAAAGTCCTTGAAAGTTTGCATTTTCACAAATACTGTCTCATTTGATCCTTACAATGGCCCTAGGTGCTGTTATTATCCACATTTTTTTGGCTCAGGAAATGGAGATAAATGAGAGATTTGCTTTGCTCAGGCTCATACAGCAAGCCAATGTCTGAGACTGGTCCAGCACTCTAATCACTGTATCACTTAGCTACCTCTGATTTTCAAGGTGGTCCATGCTTTCTGACTATGTTTCTTTCTGCAGGATGCATGGACTGATGCAAAGGGGCAGATCCATCTTGATTCCCAACAGGATTACCAGCTTCTGAAAGCTCAGAAGACTTTTGGAGGACTCTTGCTTCTTTTTAAGAGGCCCATCAGCACCCATGACCCTAAAGATTATCTCATTGAGGTGAGTTAAAAGGAAAGATGTGGTTGGGGGTGAAAATCTGAAGCTCAGCTTGTAGTCTTACCCCTCCCTCTGAAGTGTGCTTAGGCCTGAATGCCTATTGAAGGTATTGCTGCCAGTGGAATTTTCATTAGCCTTCTTGGGTAGGTGAGAAGCTAATTGCAGATTTGAGAAAACCTCCTGGCCAACCTCCCATAGCAAGATGGCAATTCAGAGATAGTGGGAAGGTTGAGAGATGGACCAGGTAAAGTTCATCAATGTGTAGGATTTAATAGGATTGGAAGGCATTTTCTTAAAAACAAACAAACAAACAAAACAAAACAAAACAAAACAACAAAAAAAAAGTCTTGACATTGACTCATAACATTGGTCATCGTGGTCTTGTAGAGAAGTAGCTTAAATAGAGGTCTTTGAAACCGTATCAGTATAATCCCAACTGCTTCCAGAGCAAGGTTCTAATGCTTTTGTTTGCCCTTCAAATCCTTCCCCAATCAGCTATGGTTCATTCTCCTGTCCTTCGTATATTTTGTTCTCCAATCAAACTGTTCTACACTCTGTTCTCCTGAACACTACACCTCCAAACAGGCTGTTCCTGGAATGTTTTCCTTCCTCCTTTATAACTGTTGAATACCCATACTTTAAAGCTCAATTCCAATAATAACTCCTTTACAAAGCCTTTCCTCATTTCCGGGGTTGATAATAACCTTCTTCTGAACCTCATATAATACTCCCCTCCTACATTTTGATTATTTGATTAGTTGATTTCTGAATTCTGTCTTAGCTCCATACCAGACTATAAGTTTCACAAGATCAAGGATCTTATCTAAATTTTATACTTCACCCAGTCCAGTCCAGTGCTCTGCACATAGTGTGGGTCCAACAAATGTTCATTGAATGAATGCATGAGATCACCAAAGGAGGTAGTCTTCTCTGTCTCCTTCCATTCTTCCTCTGTTCTCTAAATATCCTCAGCTACAGGGGAGGGACAGGTTGAACTTTGTTTTCACAGAATATTAGGATAATAGATATAGAGCTGGAAGCTCTCTTCAGAGGTCATCCTATGCAACCTCCTCATTTTGCAGGTGCGGAAACTGAGGCCCTGAAAGGTGAAGTGACTTGACCAAAAAGATCCAATAAATGACAGGGGTAGAATTTGAACTCAGGACTTTTGGCTTCAAATCCAATTTTTTTCCCATTATATTGTAATTTAACTCAATGTTATTGAGTTCCATCTCTGATATATATATACTAGAAAATAATCTTTCCTTTTTCCTTTCATATTCCTCTACTTTTCAGTCCTTTCCTGTTCTCTCCTCTTCTGTCCCTCCTATCCAATCCTGTCCTCTCTTCTTTAGTACTGTCCTGCCCTATCCTGTCCTCTTTTGTCCTTTACTGTCTTCTCTTCTCCTCTCCTGTCCTATCCAGTCCTGTCCTCTCTTCTTCAGTACTGTCCTGCCCTATCCTGTCCTTTCTTGTCCTTCACTGTCTTCTCTTCTCCTCTCCTGTCCTGTCCAGTCTTGTCCTTTCTTCTCCAGTCCTGTCCTAGTCTGTCCTGTCCTGTCCTGTCCTCTCTAGTCTTTTCCTATTCTCTCCTCTTCTATCCTGTCCTGTCCAGTTTTGTCCTCTCTTCTTCAATACTGTCTTGCCCTGTCCTGTCCTCTCTTGTCCTTTACTGTCTTCTCTTCTCCTCTCCTGTCCTGTCCAGTCCTGTCCTCTCTTCTTCAGTACTGTCTTGCCCTGTCCTGTCCTCTCTTGTCCTTTACTGTCTTCTCTTCTCCTCTCCTGTCCTGTCCAGTTTTGTCCTCTCTTCTTCAGTACTGTCTTGCCCTGTCCTGTCCTCTCTTGTCCTTTACTGTCTTCTCTTCTCCTCTCCTGTCCTGTCCAGGCCTGTCCTCTCTTCTTCAGTACTGTCTTGCCCTCTCCTGTCCTCTCTTGTCCTTTACTGTCTTCTCTTCTCCTCTCCTGTCCTGTCCAGGCCTGTCCTCTCTTCTTCAGTACTGTCCTGCCCTGTCCTGTCCTCTCTTGTCCTTTACTGTCTTCTCTTCTCCTCTCCTGTCCTGTCCGGTCTTGTCCTATCTTCTCCTGTCCTGGTCTGTTCTATCCTGTCCTCTCCTCTTTTGTCCTTTTATCTCTTCTTGTCTCTTTTCTTTACTTTTCTCCTCTTCTCCACTCTCCTTTCTTTTCTTCTTTTCTCCTCTTCTTTCTTTTCTTCACCTTTCCTTGAAATCACATAGTATCTCTTTAAGCTCTGTTCTATCCTATCCCATCCTAACTTGTGTATTATTATATTCTATACTGTAAATAGCAATGTAATAGATAGAGTTTTGTAGACTTGGAATCAGTAATTCAACTCAATTCATTTCAAGAAGCCCTTATTAAGAGTCTACAGTATGTCAAGGCTACAGACATAAAGACAAAAACAAAGTATTTCCTGCCTTTAAGGATTCTACTGTAGAAAACAACAAACACAGTAAAATACAATGCATACAAGAAATAAATATAAAGGAATGAGGGAGGAGAGGTAGAGCTAGGTTCAGATTCTGTTTCCAACATTTATTGGCATCTATATGATTCAAGTAACTTCCTAGGACTTAGCCTCTAACTGAAAAACTGCATTCTATATTGTTGAAAGACAATGATAAATTAATCAATAAATCTTTAGTAAGTCCTGCCATGTGCCAGACAGTGTATGATGTGCTGGTAATACAAGGACAAAGAATGAACAATCTTCCAGAGCTCAGAAAAAGGTTCTGTACGTGTTGAATTAGTAGTTGTTGAGTAAATAAATGAATGAATGAGCATACTATATATAGGCCTCTGCAACAGGGACACAAAGAGGAATAAGACATGGTCCTTCAATATAATAGAGGGATAAGATATGAACACAACCTAAATGACTGGGATACGAAGCAGTATATAATAAGTATATAGGAGAAAAGGGAACAACATGCCATGGAAACTCAAAGGAAAGATATATCATTTCCAAGGAGTGAAGGATCATGAAGAGGAGCACGGAAAATTCATGAAAAAGGAAACTTTTGAAGGGTAGGCAGTATTTGAACAGGTAGAGACTGCCTGGGTGGGGAGGGAGGGCATTTTCATTACAGGAAATAGTGTTAGCTAAGCTACTTGTTTGTCCTTGTTCAAATGTGTCTGAATCTTTGTGTCCCCATTTGGGCTTTTCTTGGCAGAGATGCTGGAGCGTTTTTTCAGTTCATTTGAGGAAATTGAGGCAAACAGGTTAAATGACTTGCCTGGGGTCACACAGCTAGTAAGTGTTGGAGGCCAGGTTTGAATTCAGGAAGAGGAGTCTTCCTGATTCCAGGCCCAGGACTCTATTTACTGCACCATCTAGCTTCCCAAGGCTTAGTCGTGGGGGTAGACAAAAGGTAGCCCCAGTTCAAGGAACTGTAAGTAATCCATTTTTCTTGGAAACTACGGTACTTGAAAGGGAATAATGGCAGATAAAGTAGGCATGTATGGAGAAATTACTGAAATATATTGATGTAATTTCTAAGCAATGCCTTAAATATAATAGCTCTGCTTTTGAAATACTCAGCAAAATGATAAAAATTGATCTTCAATTCACATTCTAGCTGAGGGGTCAGTGTCTGTTTCTCTCTTCACTTTTCTATTTTTGTTTCTCTCCTTTCCTCCCCTCCTCCCATTCCATCAATTCAGGCAGTTGTTCAAAGGCTGCAAAAGCAAAAAATTGAAGATTTAAAATAAGTTCATAGGCTCATCAGGCTTTGTTCTCGAGGAAGTTACAAAATAATGGAGAAAGACAATACACACAAGAATATACACCACTGAAAGAGATCTCAGAATTAATTTAACTTTCTCATCTTAGAAATGAGGAAGATTAATGACTTACCCAAGATCATCATAGCAGTGAGCATCAAAGGGGCAATTTGAACCCAGACCTTCTGAATCCAGAGCCAATTCTCTTTCCAACGTTCTTTCAGCTCAATTAAATATTTACTGCGTTTTTATTACAGGCTGTAATTCCCAAACACAAGAGCAAATAAAAAGACCCAGTCACTGCCCCTTGGGAGATGACCAGCCAATAACTCACTCTGTTACCTATTCCTGGTTCTTTGATAATATAGTATAAAATGAAAAGAGTCTGATTAAGTGATCTATAAGGTCTCATTTCATTCAATGAGATAAAATAATTGGGAAGATAAGATTTACTCACATAAAACAATCAGAGGCCAGGACAAAGATAGACTATCCTGTATATTTGGCATAGACAGTAAAGTTTAGAGGAAGCAATTGTACCCAGGCCTTGCTCATGCCAGATCTTTCAGAATGGCATCTACTTCTTCAGAAAAGCCAGAAACCATGAATATTTCAAGTAGGTCATGCTCAGGGTTGTGAGACACTTGTGGGGTGAAGGGGGACAGTGAATATGATCCAGTCAAACAGATAGAATAGCCAACCAAGGGTCAGATGGCTCCATCAGTCAATAAACATTTATTAAGTGCCTACTATGTACCAGGATCTGTGTTAAGCGAAAGAGAATATAAATACAAAAAAGAAAATCTTTATTCTCAAGGAACTTACAATATAACAGGGAAAGACAATACACACAAGAAATTGAAAAAGGAGTGGAGTTGGGGAAAGAAGAAAAAAGGAGAAATGGACACAATGGAGACTTTTGGAGGAGTGCAGTAGGATGAAAAATGAAGGCTGGCTGGTTGGAAGTTCTAGGAGAAGCTCTCTGTTCTCCTCAAATTGGAGGGAAGGATTTTCCAAGGCAGGTTTTGAATGAGGTGTGAGATGTAAGGCTGGGAATAGTGAGTGTATCTGTGACACTTGGCCTTCTGTGTTTCCATGGCAGGATGACACCGTACACTTGGTATATGGGTTTCTTGATGAGCCATTCTCCTCCCTGGAGGCCATCAACACATCTGCCATTCAGAAGGGGCTTCAACGAGTACAACTTCTGAAGCCTAACATCTCTAAACCTACTTTGCCTCCTGATCTGGAAGACATGGAAATTACAGCCCCAGATATCATTATTCCAAATCAAGAAACAACATATTGGTGCTACATAAAGGAGCTCCCGGATCACTTTTCTCGGCATCATATTGTCATGGTAAGGAAGGGAAGGGGGACAGAGCACTCAGTAATTGTCCATTGGTCTCCAGAACACGTATCCTTGATCTTTGTCCTGGATCCAAGCATCCCCACCACCAGACCCAAGCCATGATCTACTAAAGGAAGAAAGACAAATTATCTTTGTCTCCCTAGACCTCATCTATAAAATGGGAAGAATAACTCATCCTTGTTTTCTTATTTCTCTTGCTGCATGTCGAGAGAATATGGTTATAGGCATATTATATATAGGCATCCACAAAAGAAAAACAGTTACTTTAAAGAAAAAACAGCAAAGAACAGCTTAAAATGGATTGGTTTTTTTTAGTGGTACAGTCTGTCAAATAAGCATTTATTAAATACCTACTACATACCAGGCACATTCAGAGATATGGGGATACAAAGAAGGCAAAACACAGATCCTTCTCTCAAAGAGCTCTCAGTCTAATGGAGGAGACAACATGCAAATAATTTAATTCAAACAAGTTATGCACAGGATAAATTATACAGAATATATGCAAATAACTTTATACAAACAAACCATTACAGGATAAATATACAGGATAATCAAGATGAGGGAAGGCATTAGAATCAAAAGGAATTAGGAAAGACTTCTCTTAGAAGATGAGATTTTAGCCATAGGGTGTGATAACGTAAAGTTGGATAATAAACTAAGATAAAATTGCCAGAGCAGTCCATCCTGGGGCTTGATCCCTAAGGCTAAAGGATGCTTTGGTCAGGCTGTATGACATAGCTCTGCCTTTCCATTCAATTATGATCATCCCTTGAGGAGAAGATTCCCCACCCACGCTCTCACCCTCCGTGCAAGAGAACCAGAGTTTACCTTTGCCATGGAAGATTCCTTGAACACTCTTGTGTGCTCTAGGGATAGAGGGTCAACCAGGGTAGTCCCAGAAAAAAAGAATTCAGCTGTCCAGCTTTAAGACCCCTGTTTTGGAGCTTTTTAGAATCCTGAGGCAAGGAGCTTTGTTTAAAGTCCATTTTCTGATCATAGGGATCATTTCATCTTTACCTGTGTCTCATTTTCTCTCTTGAACCCAAACTGACCTAACCTCAATAGGCTCAACCCCTGCAATCCAACCACTGATGTATTATGGATACCTGGTCCATGTTAATTCATCTGTTCTCTTTTAGAATCACAGAGCTAGTAGTGACTTTAGAGATGGTTTAGTCTATTACTTTCATTCTACTTATAAGTAGAATTTCTGCTCAGGGGAGGGAAGGGCCAAGGTGCAATGACTTGTTCCAAGTCCTTTGGGGAGTCAGTGGCAAAGCACAGACTAGAACCCAAGCTGGTGGGCTCTCAGCTTTTGGACTTTTCCTTTCAAAAAGGACCAATGACCTCTTGACTTGAGCAGGAATTGAATTTAAATGAGTCAGAATTACACAAAATTATCACTTATCACTCTCACATCATACTGTTCCTCTTAGTGATTTTTTCCAGGCAAGAGTGAGGGTTTTCACTTGTCTGAGAGATCTTTAGTCTCTGAGGAAAGCAAAATGTCTGAGGGAAAAAAAGGGGTTCAGGTCAAGAGTGGAGGGAGGTCAGAAATAGTGAGATTACTCTGTGACTCATCGTGTCTATTCTTTGAGTGATCTCTGCAGTATGAACCCATCATTACCAAGGGCAACGAAGCCCTTGTCCACCACATGGAGGTCTTCCAGTGTGCTGCGGAAATTGAGAAGATTCCACATTTCAATGGGACCTGTGATTCAAAAATGAAACCTGAAAAGCTGAACCACTGCAGACATGTTTTGGCTGCCTGGGCCTTAGGAGCTAAGGTGTGTAAGGAGATTAGTTAAAATATTGACTCATTTTCATTTTACTCTAAACTTTTTCCTCCATCCCTTGTGCCCTTTTTCTCACCAATAATTATAACAACAATAATGTGGCAATTTACATTTATATGTAAACATACCTTTTTATATAATTTATATATAAACACTTCAAGGTTTGTAAAACTCTGCAATATATCATCTGATTTAGTCTTTATAGTGTTGTTGTAAAGGATTGTTATTATTATTTTTGTTGTTGCTATTGTTATTGTTACGTCCATGAATGAATTTATCCCCATGAATGAATGAATGAAAGTCTTCATTAGGCATTTGCCATAGCAAAGCACCAGGTAAAATGCTTAGTAAGCTTAATTTTTTTAAACTCTTTTATTTATTTTGCAGATGAACAATCTAAGACACAGAGAGATTTAGGGTACCTGAGGAAAACTTAAAAGAAACTTTGGGAGTCATTTAGTTCAACACCCTCATTTTATTGGGGAGGAAATCAAATCCAGAGATCTTAAATAATTTCCTAAGGGAACATATATTGTAAATGAAAGTGGTGAGATTCAAATGCAAATTTCCCAACTTCAAATCCCATAAATCATTCATGATCACTCAGCTACTAAGAGGCAGAAGTAAAATTTGAACTTGGCCTTTTTTTTTAAAACTTCAAGTAAGGGAGAGGGTAGGTCCAACAAGCAAGGGAGAGGGTAGTCCAAAAAGATAGAGGTAGAGTAAGTGATAATGAGTAGTTTTAATCAACTAGTCAACAAGCATTTTACTCTTCCTTGGAGCACTGTGCTACGTTCTGGGAATAATAAAATACAAAGAATGAAACAGTCTCTGCTCTTAAGGAGACTACATTTTAGGGGGGAGGGGAGAAGAGAATGAAGATTAGAAGTTTGAAAGTTTCGGAAGCTCTCTTGTCCTTAGAAATCCATTTCACTAGTTTGGGGGCCTCTAATTTCACTATTCCCCTTTGGTTCATGGAATCCTTTGGTATAATAAATGCAGTTTTTCTTACTTCCTTTTTTGTTTACTGTTTCATATTTATTAGTCTTGTCTACTCAACATGTGACAGGGACCCTATTTTGTGTGTTTATATCCCGCTTTACAGCCTTAGTACAGTGCTAAGCTTGTAGTTGGTTAGTTGAATGAATGAGAAAATCAAATAGGCTATGGGGTACCTAAGGATAGAGACTATGCCTTCTGCATCTGTTTATTCCCTATAATCCTGTGGATCATAGTACTTTACTGTGGCAAGGCCCAGTCACACATCTGAGACTAAATGGAAGAAGTAACAACTATCTGCTTTGCAATTTAGCTAAATTGCCTTCCATGGGGATGTGGGAGAATGGACTTGGAGAAGGAGGACTCATTATGGTTTCTCTGTTCCTGAGTCTAAGTTTCTGTCAATGCATGGGATGGGTAACAGTACTGTTATTCATTATGGCTAGAAATTATCCTATTTTCAGATGACTCCTTCAATTCTCACCTCCTCCTATACTTTTGGATTCTGTACATTGCAGAAGATAAAAAGAGGTTCTTTGTAATTACATGTGAGTCAATTTTGTCATCATTTGCTGTTGTAGTCATCCTCCCTTTGTTCTCTCAATCTTACAGCCATTTTATTACCCAGAGGAAGCTGGTCTTCCTTTTGGAGGTCCAGGATCTTCAAAATATCTTCGCCTAGAGGTTCACTATCACAACCCTCTTGAGTTAAAAGGTCAGTGTTTGAATCAATGCTATTTATAGAATTTTTTCCTTTCTAGGACCCAGTTTCCTTGTTCTCAAATGTCATCCTTTAACCTTCTCTAAGTTAAGTAGGTTGAAACAGTACCTTTTCTCCCTCACTTTCTCTTGTAGATGGATGATGGGGGAAGTCACAGCCTATGTAGAACCAGCCATTTCAATTGAACTCAATCTCAGAATTCCCCCCCCCCAAAGTTTGATCCACAATAAAAAACAGTCAGCCCCCAACACTTTCTCCCCCTTTTTCACTTTTATGGTGTCAGTCAGAATTCTATCTTTAGGTTGTTATTTGTAAAGAAGTTCAAAAATGCTCAAAAAGGCACCAAACATCTGTGATACAACAGGATTACAATATAAACTGTCAACACTAGAAGGCTAGTTTTGAAGTGGGATGTTAGTCCTAACAGAACAGTGGACTTCAGTAGCACCAACTGTGTGTTTCCTACAAACGCCCACTTGCTAGCTCAATTGTACCCATATATAGTTGGTGGAAAATATGGTGTTTTCAAAGATGATGTAATAATAGGGCCAGACAACGGTCACAGGCAACAGCAGAATATATGCAATCCTTGCTAAGTATCTTTGCTCTAACCATGGGAAACAATAACTCCAAATCTGGCATCCATGGTTTTGGAAAAAAGAGTTAACATGTTCTTTCTATTCCCCAAATGCCTATGTATGCTGCCTCTTCTCTCCTCATCCATAGATCCAAAGTTCCCTGGACCTTTAGTCAACACCCTGATTTTACAGAAGTGGAAACTCAGCTCCAATCTCTCTTGCACAGAGATCATGTTACTCCCTTGCTCAAAGACCTTCAATGACTTCCTATTGCTGACAGGATAAAATTCAAATTGTCAAGCTGACATTTTAGTCCCTCTACAATCTGACTAATTTGTTTTATCTGCTGCTTTGAATTATTAAGTTATTTCTTGACACTTCCCTGTTTGGTTTATTTGTTGTTTTTCAGTCATGTTTAATTTTTTTATGTCCCCATTGGGGTTTTCTTGGCAAAGAAACTGGAATCACTTGCCACTCTAGGGGAATGAAGAAACTAAGACAAACAGGGTTAAGTGTGCCTTGATAAGGGTCACATAACTAATAAATGTCTGAGGCCAGATATAAATTCAGGAGAAGTATCTTTCTGACTCCAGGACTGGGACTGTATCTACGGCACCATTTCATTGCTTCTAGTCAAACCAAACTTGGTTGTTCCCCATACATGCTCTGTGCTTTCTCACTTCCTCATCTTTACTCATAATGTCTCTTCTGCTTAGAATGCTTTCTCTCTGCCTCTGGACCTGATGAAATTTTACCTGTTACTTCAAGGACTGGCTTAAATTACAATTTCTTCACGAAACCTACATTTATCTTCCATACTTCCTTCTATAACTCATTGGGATCTGCCTTTTCATCACTCTTCTTTTCTCTCTTATGGCATCCATCACAATCTGTTTTGCTTTGTCATTTTATTTGTGTACCTATCATTCCTCAACTGGACTCTAAGCTGCTTAAGGATAGTAGCTGATCTAGTTTATTTCTGTATCCCTCTCCAATTTTTGTCCTTCATTTGAATTCAACAAATGCTCGTTAAATACCTACTGTGTGGGAAGGCACTGTGCTTAGTTTTATGAATACAAAGATTTCTTTAAAAAAAAGTCTCTGCTTCCAAAGAGGTCTCAATTTAATTAAAGGACATGGCAAATACACATATGAAGAGGATACAAACAAGAATATGAATGTGCAAAGAAAAGATGCAAAAAGGTGACTTTACTAAAATAAAAAAAATCTCCCTAAGGAGTTTGCTGATACCATCAAATTTGGTAGATGATGCAGCCCTTAGGCTCTTTCCTAGAGGTATCTGTATTGTAATAGTGGATGATGGTAAACCAAAAGCCTTCACATCCAAAGCAATAAATTGCAAATAGTGGGAATTTTATGCAGCTAAGCAGTAGAAGAGATAACAAAATTGGGAAAGGACCTTTGACTAGAGGACATCAGGTCTACAATGTGCATAAAATGTCAGAGCTACCAGGGGACCTAGAACAAAAGGCTAGAAAGGGTCAAGGGAGGCAAATGACATTTAATTCACACAGGAATTAAATGGCACAACTATGATTTAAGGAATAGTTGTTTTAGGCTAATTCAATATTTCTCCAACTTTCTATCCACACCCCAGATCTCTCATTGTTTGCATTGTCTTTCTCAGGTTGGGCACCTTGTCTGCAGAACTTGTTTGGTAAGGAGGCATGACATGGATAGTTAGTTACAGGGATTTCACACCCCCTCCTATTCAAGCCATTATCTAAGATACACAATTCTAAGCAATGGAACGGATACCTAAAGAAAATAGTCCATAACCACCCAGAGCCCAAGAGAAAAAGGGAAACAAGACTATTAATCACTGGTGCAAGATTGAATAGATAAATACAATGAACCTCTATATCCTTTTCTATCTGTATTTCCTTGACATTAACTGTGAGCCAACTTGGCTAATAAAATGATACTGTGCATCTTGCTCCATTAAAATCAAAAGGGAAAAAATCCCCAGCTCTTTGGGAAGAAGCAGGGAAGCCTGCTTCTTCATGCTATCTGAGTATATTTATGGATTCATCTCCACATATAGGGAAGATCATGTCATTTCGCGAATCTCAAAATGTGCTACTTTGCTATAAATATCGAGATCTAGCAATTATTTCATTATTTAATTCTCTTTTGAATTTTAACCAATTACATCTTTTTTATTATTATCCATCTGATGTAATCAGCATGGAGATACTGGAGATGATTGGATTTAGATTTTTTTTTATTAAGAGGTTTGATAAAGGGAGGGAGGAAAGTGTGAATTTCTTTTTCTTTATGAGATATACCTAAAGTTTGTCCTAGGAATATCTTGGTGTGGGGTGGAGGATGGGGAAGGGTGATTTGATGGAGAGCACCAAATGAGGACACACCTCCTCCAACATAGCTAATGGTTTCCCATTTTAGCAAGCCATAGCAAGCTGGCCAAATGAGCCAGCTATAACTTTGATCCCTAAAGGGGATAAAATACAAGGCAGGGCTCAGTCAGAAACCCTGACTTCTGGAGTTTGATTTGCTTTCAGCAAATTTAAACCTTTTACTCCCTTGTAAAGGAGCAGATTGGATGATAAGATCTCTATAGTCCCCTTCACCTTTAAAATTTTCTGCTTTTACTTTGCTCGTGGGAAGATGACTTAGGGACAGGTTATCAGCAGCAGCTGTACACATGCCTTCATCACCATCAGCAACCACCTTTCCTTTTATTTTAATGTAGATTAATTTTTTTAAAAATTAATGACATCTTTTGACTTGGCATTGCTTTCATTTCTGAATGTAGCCCCTCTGTTCCTCAAAGAATCATCCTTGTAACAAAGAATGAAAAAGAAAGAGAATAAAAAAGTGGTTCAAGTAAAACTAAGCAATGTGTCAATTGCAACTGACATATGTGGAATGTTCTATACCCATCATCCCTACCTCTGCAAAGAATGAAAGTGATATACTTTTCTTCTCTCTCATCTGGGTCCTGGTTTGGTCAATTCATTGCACACTCAAATGGACCTGTGATTCCATTAGTTTGGTAGTTACATACATACAAATGAATCTTGAACAAGTCCAGGGGTGCTTTTTTTGTAAGTAAGTATTGTGCTTTTTTTTTTGCTTTTGTCTCATATCTTTGCCCTGGGTGCCGAGGTATACTTTGAGGGCAAAGAAGGTAGTCTGTATCCATGATAATTATTACTGTGGTACAGTGCTATGGAAAGAACTCTGGCCTTGGAGTAAGAAGAGACTTGAGTTTGAAGGGATCTGATTCTGACACTCATTAATTGTATAATCTTGGGCTCATTGAGCTTTAAGTTCCATATCTGTGAAAAGGAGATGATCATATCTATAAGCCTTGTTTTGCAGAGTTGTTTCAATGTTTAAAAAGAGATAATATATTCAAATAACTTGGAATTCTTAAGGTCCTCTAAATATTATAACATGCTAGTTAATATTATCCTTCAGGTGCCCAACTCAAATCTCTATGGATTTGCCTCAAGGAAGATCCTATTTATCATTTTATTTTAGCCAAAAAAAGATCAGTTTTTCTCTACATACCATATTCAGCTATCCTTGTTCCAGACCAAGAAATATTGTGAGATTAATGAATTTTGTTTTTGGAGAGTTCAAATGATGGGACCTTTTTTTTTTCCCCAAAGAGAGAAGGAGGGAATAAGCATTTATTAAGCACCTACCATAATCAAGGTAAATGTCTCATCAGAGTTCCAAGTGCACTATATGACCAGATTGTCCCTTGTGGCAGGGCTGGAACTAGGAATTTTTGCTCCTAGGGTATGAAGCAGAAAAGGCACCTTTAATTGAGTAGGCATTGGAAGTGAAGAAATAGAACCATCAGGACAGTGGTGAATGACAGACTGAGGAACTGGGAGAAGGAGGGGCATAGTTTAGTAGACCATCTACTCATCTGTTAATTTCCTAATTTGACTAAATTATTTTGTTTATGGGTTGCCAGAACTGTGATGAATATTCTTGGAAGGATCTCCTGAATTGATGAGATCACAGATCCATTTGAGAATTTGGATATTCTTGCTAACTAGGTAACAGGTGGGCATCCTGTGGTCACTCCAAGAATTCTGAGACTGATTGACTGATTTGACATCCTTCTCTATCCATCCTTCTCTCTCCTCTACTACCACCAGCCTGGTCTCTGGATACACATTTCCTCCTCTTAACCTGATAGCTAATGAAGTTTTGCTCCAGACAGGAGATCCAGGACCCTCAAAAAACCTTGGCAATGGGAACTGACTGAAATGTCCCTAATTCTCCAGGGTGGACATGCTCTTGCATGCTCTCAAATCAACCATGTGAATGGTGAGGGAGCAAGTTGTTACTGGGCTGTTGGTAGAGGAGAGAAAGGGGATGAATCTACAGAACCCTCTCTGACTGCACGGTGAACCCCTAGTTTTTATTTCCTTCTGTTCTTTAGAGAGGCTCAGTCACAGAGGGAAAGGACTGAGATACTCCTGGCCTGGGGGTGGTGAGAGTCTACAGTAATAATGCACCCTCATGGGCAGCTAGATATCCCTTCTTCCCAGTAACCTGTCTCCTATGAATAGGTTTAAATATTGGAGACCAGATGCTGTTGTTGGTTCAAAGACTTTTCCCTGGCCAGGGCACGGATGTGGGGGTAGACCCATAAAGAAAGAACATACCTGGTTCTGATTCTCCCAGTCCTGGCTAGAAGTCAAGTGAACTACACTTGTCAAAGGACTTTCCCATTGTTGAGGATGTTGGCACAGTGTTTGGAAATGACATTGCAACTTTAATCTCTTGTCCTTCCAGTGATCAGGTATGGACCCCTAGTCACTCAGTACTTAATAAGAACTGGCTTTTGTAGCAAGTCTTCTAAATTTTATATTTTTTAAAAACCAGTATCTTGGAAAAAAGCACAGCTGCTCACAATACTCCAAATCAGGTCTATTCAGTAGAACTCTGGCTCAGTACCTCTTTAAATCTTTTATTCCTCGTTCTCTGATAAATGAACCCATTTCAGCATAACCCCCGCCCTACTCATTCCATTCTTCTTTTTTTCTTT
Organism: Sminthopsis crassicaudata; assembly: GCF_048593235.1. NCBI lineage: Eukaryota > Metazoa > Chordata > Mammalia > Dasyuromorphia > Dasyuridae > Sminthopsis > Sminthopsis crassicaudata. Next base: position 505,007,301 of record NC_133618.1, read on the forward strand.
TGAAATTTATTTTTTATTTTTTTATTATAACTTTTTATTGACAGAACATATGCATAGGTAATTTTTTACATTATCCCTTGCACTCACTTCTGTTCAGACTTTTCCCTTTCTTCCCCCCACCCCCTCCCCTAGATGGCAGGCAGTCTTATACAGCTCATTCCATTCTTGATAATACTTTTATATTTCCACAGAGTCCTTTGGGAGACCAAACCTTAAATCCCCTTGAACTATCATTTAAAGTTGTTCACAACCTAACCCCAAACTACCTTTCCAGCTTTATCTCCTGAATCCTCTTCTCCAGCCAAGTTGGATTTTTCATGATCCTTTAATCACACTTTACATATTCTGGCTTTTGTTCTCTCTATTTCTCATTTCTTAGTATCCCCCATAAAACTTAGAATGCCTTTTCTCATTCCTACAAACATTACAATCCTACCTAATTGTCATGGCTTTAAAGCCTCTATAAAACCCATCCTGGTTGCTGGGATCTCAGAGCACTGACTATTTGTACTACTTGCTTATCCCTTGGCCCTAGCCCTCTGAGATCCCTTCCACTCTAAAATCGCTATGATCCTGATATCTACAGATCCTTGACAATAAGACTGCTGCTCATAGCCATTTGCTTCTGATTGTTATAGCTGGGGAACATAAGAGGATTTAGAAGTAATAAAATGTGTCTAGAAAAGAAAAATTCACTCAAACAACAAATGAAAAAAAATTGAGCTAATTCCTTGACATGAAGAGCTGGGGAGTTTATTCCTTCCTTCCTTCCTTCCTTCCTTCCTTCCTTCCTTCCTTCCTTCCTTCCTTCCTTCCTTCCTTCCTTCCTTCCTTCCTTCCTTCCTTCCTTCCTTCCTTCCTTCTTTCCTTCCTTCCTTCCTTCCTTCCTTCCTTCCTTCTTTCCTTCCTTCCTTCCTTCCTTCCTTCCTTCCTTCCTTCCTTCCTTCCTTCCTTCCTTCCTTCCTTCCTTCCTTCCTTCCTTCCTTCCTTCCTTCTTTCCTTCCTTTTTCTCTTTCCTTATTATGTCTTCCCTTTCCCGAGTAGTGGTTGCTCCTGCTCAAGTTTTTTTTCTTTTCTTTTTTTATTATAGCTTTTTATTTACAAGATATATGCATAGGTAATTTTTTAGCATTGACAATTGTAAAACCTTTTGTTCCAATTTTTCCCCTCCTTCTCTCCACCCCCTCCCCCAGATGGCAAGTTGACCAATACATGTTAAATATGCTAAAGTATAAGTTAAATACAATATATGTATACATGTCCAGACAGTTATTTTGCTGTACAAAAAGAATTGGACTTTGAAATAGTGTACATTTAGCCTGTGAAGGAAATCCAAAATGCAGGCAGACAAAATTAGAGGGATTGGGAATTCTATGTAGTGATTCATAGTCATCTCCCAGAGTTCTTTCGCTGGGTGTAGCTGGTTCAGTTCATTACTGCTCTTTTGGAATTGATTGGTCCATCTCATTGTTAAAGAGGGCCACGTCCATCAGAATTGATCATCATATAGTATTGTTGTTGAAGTATATAATGATCTCCTGGTCCTGCTCATTTCATTCACCTGCTAAAGTTTAAAACCAGGATATGGTTTCCTCCCTGCCTTAGGTGTCCGTGATTCCTCAGGCCTCCGCTTGTATTATACATCTATGCTAAGGCCATTTGATGCTGGTATCATGGAGCTGGGCCTTGTGTACACTCCTGTGATGGCTATCCCACCCAAAGAGACTGACTTCATCTTGACTGGCTATTGCACTGATAAATGCACTAAACTGGTGAGTATTTCTGGATTCTTGCCTTTTGACTCTGGCTCCCATAGGCTGGTCTAGATATGGGCAAAATATGACTAAAAAATAGTTAAGCTTGGGTTTGAGTCTGGTAAGGTTTCTATGCTGAGTTGCTAACATTATTGCAATAGTTCAGACAAAAGGTGATGGAGGCCTGAACTAGGGACTAGTTGTGATATGAGTGAAGCAAAATAGAAAAGGGATGAGATAGATGTTAAAAACAAAGTAGACAAAGTCTGGCAATCAATTGAATATGAGGCAGGAATGAATGAAAACAAAGAGTTGAGAATGACTCAAAGGTAGAAAATCTAGAGGATTAGAAGATGGTGGTGCCCTCAACATAAACAGAGAAGTTAGAAGGAAAAATAGGTTTAGGGAGAAAAACAACAAATTTGATTGTGGACAGGTTGAGTTTGAGATATCTGCAGGACATTCAGATGGAGATGTCTAAAAATTAGAGTACGATAGAGGCACAAAGCTCAGGAGAGAAAGGAGAAATGTATGTATAAGTCTGAAAATCATCTGTTTAAGAGCTGATAAAGTCAAAGAGAAAGGGAGGAGAGAAAGAGAGACAGAGCTACAGAAACAAAGAAACAGAGAAAGAGCCACAGAGAAAGAGCTTCAGAGACGAGAGAGAAAGAGACAGAGAGAAACACACACACACACACACACACACACACAGAGGCAGGACATGTGTGTGATCCAACAAAGGATTCCTAAGAAGGAAAAGGGAAAAGGAAGAGAGGAAGAGAGAGAAAGAGGGGGGGGGGGGGAAGAGAGGGGGAAAGGGAGAGAGAAAAGGAGAGGGGGAGAGAGAGATACAGAGAGAGAGAGACACAAACACAAGGAGACACACAGACAGAGACACATACAGAGAAAGAGAGAGAGAGAGTCTGATACATAGTGGTGTCATGAAAACTCAGGGAGGACAGAGTATCCAGAAGGATACTGCAGAAAATCTGTAGAAAATCTGCACAACATCAAGAAGGCATTTCAGAAAACCCATTTAGGGGCAAAAGAACAAACTGAACAAATAGAAGAAGGCAGGAACTGTTTAGAGTAAGGATACATTTTTTTTTAATCTTTATACCCTTTGCCTTTTATTAGATCTTCCCAAATCCTTTTTTTTTTTTTCAACATGAAAGGCAATAAATTCTGTTGTTTTAGAATAGAGGTGTCAAACATGCAGCCCTCAGATAGCATTGCTACTTGCAACACTTCCTAGTGTGGCTGAATCAGATTTAAAGTATCATTGTAAGTCAGATCCTACTGACTGAGACCACCAGTATGATATTATTGAAGTCATAGAATTACAGATTAGAGCTGGAAGAGATTTATTAACATAAAATACAATGTCAATCAGAAGGGATTTTGGAACATACAACACACACAGTTTGTCAATGCTGGAAAGGACCATAGATATAGAAAAAAAGAGTGCAAAAGCTGGAAGGTCCATTAGAAACCATGGAGTCCTACATTGTCATTTTAAAGGTGGAGAAATTGAGGCATAGTGTTCAAAGTCACACAGCAAGTTGGCATCAGAGGCAGGACTAGAATTCAAGCATTCTATTCCTCATCTAATTTTTCCTCTGTAAAGGTAAGTTTCAGTTGTGTGGAACATTCACTTATGAGGCACAGTCCATCCATGATGCTGGATAAATGGGATATGATCATATTCTCCCAGAATAAGTCTCTTGCTGATTTCTATAGAGTACCCCATTATTAACATAAACGGTCTCTGTGTGAGCCGTGTGAGAAAAGGACTCTTAGGTTAGCTGCCAGAGGTACTATTGAAGGAAACCCTCCCCCCCCACACAACTGAATCATCCAATCTGGGATAGAAAGAGAAAACAAATTATATTTCCTGGATGTTTTGGAAAATGCTGTAGCCATTGGGGAGCCAATTCTCTCTGCTCCTCATCTGCCGGATCTACTGCCTTGAAATGCCTTTCACTATCCGCCTGTATGAAACTGCTGCCATCATTCTCATGCCAAATTCTCAAAATAGATGTGAGCTGTCTTTTAGCAGCATAGTAACAACGAGGATCGAATTTACTCTTATTTCCTATTCAAATGGGGTGTTCCTGTTAACAATGGTAATGGTGTAGCCTGTACGTTCTTTGGGTTCTCCATGCAGTCTGGTCACTCCCATTTAAAAGCTCACTAAGTACTAGGAAAATTATGTTAACAAAATTTGCTTGATCTAAATGTCCCTAGTGAAACAAAAAAGAAAAAAGCCCACCATTCTGAAACCAAGATCAGTAACACCCCACTTAGCTCGATGTCAGAGTTCTGGGAATCTTCTAGAATACAATTTTGAACCAATTAAAATTTGAACTTATTAAAAAGTGCATTTCCTTAGCTGAACACTCTTCTCTTTCAACTATGGTTTTTTAGGCTCTGCCACAGTCAGGGATCCACATCTTTGCTTCCCAGCTCCATACTCACCTCACAGGGAGGAAGGTGATCACGGTGTTAGCCCGAGAAGGGAGAGTGACAAAGATCGTGAACAGGGATAATCACTACAGTCCCCATTTCCAGGTATGGATGCTTGGTCCTAACTGCCCTTCTCAGGGTTGGCAAAGACACAAAACAAGGACAGGTTCTCGTTGGTTGCTCTCTCTATTTTCTAACAAGGCACCCATAACTGGTATTCTGCCATTTTAGGCTTCTCCTGCCCTTGATGGAATATTTTCCTAAGTCTACCCCTACTATTTGGGATTTTGTTTTGATCATCATCCTTCTTTCCTACTTTAGAGACCTGTCTATTCTATAGTTCATCATAAATACCCAATATATCAAATAGATAAACTGACAAAATCATTTAGAAAACATTTGTTAAATGCTTGCCATATATAAGGAACTCTATTGGGTAGTAGTGAGCCAGACACGAAATCCAAAGTGGACCCTGACTTCAAAGGTCTTGCATCCTATTAAGTGTGGTAATAGCAAATCCCAATAGATTTCTAGAAGCGATGTCCCAGTCCTTTCCACCTAAATCCAAGAAATGCTGGGAATACAGCTCGTGTTAGGTTGGTGAGGTACAAGGTAGGAATGGAGAATAGATGTAGGAGAAGGAGAGAAGTACCTATCAAAATTTACTTTCTATTTTGGGTCTCAGCTTCTTCTATAGATCTCCTTCCTTAGAATAGTTTAAAGACTATATTCTTTCCCATTCCTTCCTGATGTAGGAACATTGCCAGGTCTGTGGAACTCAGCTCTTAAGTTTTGAGTCAGTTACTCAGTCCAAATAAGTATTTATTAAGCATCTATTATTATGATCCATACTCTGTGATAAGCATTGGAAATACAAAGAAGGGTAAAACATAGTTTCTTCTCTCCAGGAGTTGACAATCTAATAGGAGAGACACAGTAAAAATAACTATGTACAAACAAGATAAAGAAAGGATAAATTGGAAACAAATGGAAAGAGGGGAGGTACTAGCATTAAAGGCACTTTTATTTAAAAAATAAAACAAGACTAAGGAAAAAAGGAGGCATCTCACCCCATATCCCTTCTTCTGATCCCCAAATGTGTCCATCTCACCCCATATCCCTTCCTCTGATTCCCAAATGTCCCCAGAATGAAATTTGAGAGCCTTTATAATCTAAGACCCGAGGTTTTCTTTCTTTTTGAAAAACAGTATGCTTTATTTTAAAACTTATCTTAAAAATATTTGACTTCCAAATTTTTTCCCTCCATTCCCTCCCCACCTCATTGAGAAGGCAAACAGTATGATATCAGTTATACAGGTGAGGTGATGGAAAGCATATTTCCATATTTGTCATCTTACTAACTATGCTTTGATCTCCACTCAGAGTTTATCAGTACTCTTTCTGGTAGTTGATAGCATTTTTCATCTCAAGTCTTTTGGAACTGTCTTAGATCACTGTATTGGCTAGAAGAGCTAATTCTTTCACAGCTGATCATTGCTACAATATTGCTGTAACTGTGTACAGTATTCTGGTTCCACTCAATTCACTTTGCATAAGTCATATCTTATAGCATAATAGTGTTCTATCACAATTATATACCTTGTAAATAAAGGTTCTTTTTTCTTTGATCTTTTTGAAATACAGAGCTAGTAGTGATATTTCCTGTGTCAAAAGATAGTATAGTTTTACAATCCTTTGGGCATAATTCCAAATTATTATCCAAAATGGTGATCCAAGGTTTTCTTGATCAGTTTCTTTCATCATTAATTCTCCTTTTTCTTCTCTTTCTTTTCTTCCAGGAGATCCGAAAGTTAAAGAAAATTGTGACTGTTCTCCCAGTGAGTATCAAGTGAGAAAGCTAGCAAATTGCAGCCTAGCTAAATCAAATAAGACCTTGCTTTCCCTACAATATCATTTTGTCTCATATCCATATCCTAACCATGCAGGTGGGCATGATGGATAAATTTCTCTATGGAAGGAGATGAGGGGAAGTGATAGAGGGCAACTGAAGTTGAAAGTCTCATCAAATACCTTAGAGTATTGCAGTTTAACCCATATACCATTTCCAGATTTTCTGATAGTTATATTTGTTAATGAGTGAGGACTGTAGCTTGACTCTAGAAATCTTTCACTTACTACCCCATATATCAACTGGTAGGATATACAAAAATACAATCATAGATTTTATAGCTATAAAGGACCTTAGAACATAGAATTTTAGATTACAGAATGCTGGAGCTGAAAGAAACCTCAGCAAATAAATGTTAAACCAAAGACAGAGGTACAGAGGTTGGTCATGATTCTAGAACGAAAGAATGTGAGATCATCAAACATAGAGGATTAGAGTTGAAAGCGGCTGTAGAGCATGCAATATCACACTGGAAAATATTGCATGTTAAAAATGTGGTTTTGTCCTCTGTAAAATGCAGGAGTTGGACTTGAAGGTTTCTGAAGCTCTCTTCAGCTAGTTTGAGACCCAGGTTGGGGGAACAGCTTGTCCAAAGTTATACAAGTCAGTGGCAGAACTGTGTGATGCAGATCTCCTGACTCACCCAGTGCTCTGCTCACCACACCGTTTGTGAGGGGGGTGCTGAGAGAACTGTGTGTTCATCACATCCTGCCCTTAGGATCTTAGCCCCAGGAAATATTGTTAATGAGAGTGACTGTTTGCTTGGTTACACAGGGTGATGTGCTCATTACTTCTTGTACATACAACACAGAAGACAGAAAACGGGCAACTGTGGTGAGTCAACGTGGATTGGATCTCTCTTCTCTCCCTTTCTCTGTCTCTTTCTATCTCTCTTCATCTCTCTATCTCTGTCTCTGTCTCTCTGTCTCTGTCTCTCCCTTTCTATGTGTCTGTCTTTTTGCCTTTCTCTGTCTTTATCTCTCTTCCCAACTCTGGACACTTCGCCACATTCAATAAAACGCTTGTTGACAAAACCTTGATTAATTCCTTGATTGCTTCACATGCCTGAACATAGTCTCCCCAACTCATGTGTGAGGTTTTTTTTTTTATTATAACTTTTTATAACAGACAGCATATGCCTGTATAATTTTTTTACAACATCATCTCTTGCACTCACTTCTGTTCTGACTTTTCCTTTCCCTCCCTCCCCCTCCCCTAGATGACAAGCAGTCGTATACATGCTAAATATGTTATAGTATATCCTAGATACATTATATGTGTGTAGAACCGAACAGTTCTCTTGTTGCAAGGAAGAATTGGATTCAGAAGATAAAAATAAACTGAGAAGAAAAACAAAAATGCAAACCTTTCACACTCATTTCCCAGTGTTCCTTCTCTGGGTGTAGCTGATTCTGTCCATCATTGATCATTTGGAACCAAATTAGATCTTCTTTTTGTCGAAGATATCCACTTCCATCAGAATACATCCTCCATGTATGAGTTTTTTGAGGGAATATTTCTTTCTCTTCCTATTCATGTTATCCTCCAAAATGCCTGGGAAAAGACAGGGAGTCTTGTTGTCCTGAAGTCTTTGAAGCTAGTCTGAGCCACAGAACCACTGACCATCAGGGCTACAAGTGACCTTTGTCACCATTTCACCCAATAACCTTCTGTAAATGAGATTTCTAACTTGGAAAAATTGTAAGAAAGCATCTGCTTTATGTCACAGAATTGCTTTTGAACACCAAATGAAATAACATTTGTGAAACTTTTGAAAATCTAAGATTACCATGTATACATATGGGGTTTTAATTATTAGTCTTTTTTTTTTTTTAACCTTCCAGGGTGGGTTTAGCATCACAGAAGAAATGTGTGTGAATTACATACACTACTACCCACAGACACAGCTGGAATTATGTAAGAGTGCTGTGGACCCTGGCTACTTACAAAAATATTTTCACCTTATTAACAGGTAACTCTTCCTCTCCTACCCCTTGCCCCAATGAGAATATTCATAACACATTAGAATTCATCTAATTGAATTTATCTGAATTTTACTCTAATATGATAGCTAGCAACTCTTCATTGTCTTCAGTGGTGGAGGTGGAAATATTTCAACATGCATGAATATTCACCGCCTGCTCCTTTTACAGAAGCAGAAAATTGAGAAAGGCAGGGCAAGTGATTGGCTGAGAGAAAAAGCAGAGTAGATTGTCCTAACTCCCATCTCCACCCACAACCCAAATCTTTACTCAAGGGGGGAATTGGTGGTAGTGGCAAGGGGTGAGGCACATATATCTCCCCTCTTGAATATCATCTGTTAAATTAACACTAAATAAGTGAATTTACAATTCTTTTCAGATTCCAAATGGTCATTTAAAGGAGTAGTCAGCTAAGGACTTCAGCATAGAGAGCTGAGTGGGTCAGATAGAAACATTTATTTCTCAAGAAATTTGTGGACTTACTATTCTAATTAGAACTTCCCTTGCACTGTCACATGCACCATCTTGCTTGGTCCTCCTATTACCCCTGTGAGGGAATCAGGACACATATTCCCACCTCCACCTCTCCCCACCCCAGATGAGGAAATAGGCTCAGAAAAGTTTTGTAACTTGCTTCAAATCATACAACTAAAGTAGCAGCATCAGGACTAAAAATCAACTCTTCTGACTCTTACTCTGGTGTTCTTCCCAAAATACCATTTGCTCTAAGAATTTTTAAAAACTGCTTTATCTAGGGGGAGCCACTTCATAAAAAAGAATTCCATGTCTGACTCTTTATCTTGAAGTGGTTTGCCATTTATTTCTCCGTTCTTTTTTATTGCTGAGGGTTAAGTAACTTGCTCAGGGTCATATAGTAAATGCCTAAGGTTGGATTTGAATTCAGGTCTTCCTGATTTCAAGCCCAGTGTACCATCTAGCTGTCCCAGGATTCCAGTGCAGCTATTGCTGAATCATTCCTGACTTTGATCAAAGACACATGGCAAAGCTCTACCACCACTCTCAATGACCCTATTCTGTGAGACAGGGTTAGGTAGCTATTTCCCTTTCTCCCTGAAGGAATCCAAATGTTGTTATGTGTTCTTCCATTTGATAATGATTTCTCCCCTCCTCTATTCCTTCAGCTTCAACAATGAAGATAATGGTAACTACTCCAACTCCTCTGTCAAAGAGCAATTTGCTTCTGTCTCTTGGAACTCATTCAGCCGTGATGTGCTCAAGTCTCTGTATGACTTTGCCCCAATCTCCATGCACTGCAACAAATCCTCAGCAATCCGGTTTCCTGTAAGTCTCAGGAAGGGTGAGATTCAAATGAACAAGTAGGGAAACTTCAGAAAAATCCATCCTTTAGCTTAGTCCCTCATCTAGAAGCAAGAAAGGTTACTGATCTGTCCGATTATCTGGGAAATTATATTCAAGAGAAACAAACTCTTAAAAGGAAAGATTTGCAAGAAGATGAAAGAGTAGGTTGAAAAACCTATGAATTCTCACTTCTCTAATCCTAGGGAATGGCTATTGTTGTAGTCAGGTTTTGGTCAGGGATCATACACTGTTTGAGGAGCACAGCATGTTGGGGACAATAGCCATAGTGAGACTACGAAATGTAGGTAGGGTAAATGAATACGCTGTCCTCTTAAACTCCTTCCGTTAACTGGTCAACAAGTCCTCCTCTTATTCTCTCTTCCACAAAGCTAAGAACTCCTTAGATTGTCTTGGGAACATAGGATGGGTCTTTTAGGTCACAATTAATAAGCACTAATCAATGTGTGTCTTGTCCTGGTATTTCATAGTTATTCCAATGTTACCTTATGAGTAATATCATAAAGTACTTTGTATCCAGTATTATAAAAAGCACTTGAGGTAAGTAAGCATAGATAAAGAAACAATCTGAGTCAAGAAGACCTGAGTTGGAAGCTCGCTTCTGTGATACCCTGGCTAGGAAACCTTTACCAAATTATTTACCTTCTCAGTGTTGGGCAACTTACCGGAATTACAGAGGCGAGGCTGTTCTTTATTAATAGAGGGAATTATTTTATTGGAAGTTCCATATTTATGCCAGTAAAGATACAGGTCTGATCCAAAAATACAGACTCAAGTGGACAGAATACTAGAACTTACCAAGTCCACTCTTCCCTTTGACAAACTGAGGCCCAAGGAAACCCCTAAACAACATTCCCTTTGCCTAGGTTGTCCCCCATATATGGAATTTACTCTCTTTCCTCATCTGCTTCTAAGAATCCACTACTTAGAGAACTGACTTGAATGTCACCTTCTGGATGAAGTTCATCCTTGTCTTCTCTGGTTGCTAGTGCCCCTCAGTCAGAAATTATTCTGTATGTCTTTTGCATTGATTTATCTGTGTCTGTATCTTTTGTTTTCCCAGTAGAATGTAAGCTCCTTGAAAGCAAGGACTATTTTGTCTTTGTCCTCATAACCCTGGAGTACAATGCCTGGAATAGAGTAACTGCTTACTAAATACTTGTTGAATTGGGCAGATAATTTAAAACAATGGCCTGGTGCAATCTAGAATCTTCTTCTGTGAAGATCAAGCTTAAACTAGTATAATGCAGTTCAGTTTTCCCAGCATTTAATTGATGGCCCTTAATTCATTTCATCTTCTAGAGTTCTAAGGATCTGGTGATTCTGAGCCATTAAACAATGGCTTTATCAAGATAAAAACATGAAATAGAGGTACAGGGGCTAATTTGGTGGTACTCATGAAGGGAAAGAAGTTCTGATCCTATATTACTTGGCAAATCTCAGTCACAAAATTTCAGTCCTTAAAGGGCTGTGTGGAGACTATTTCACTCCTTTTGAAATCATGGTGCATCCTCTAGCTACAATTCATGTAAACAATCATTTATCAGATGCCTCCTCTACTTCGTACCTGTCCAGTGCTGGTCACCAAGGAGTGCTCAGCAAAAGTATGAGTTGAGTGTCCTGTCCTAAGTTTGCAGCAATATCTCAGATAAAACAATAAGAAAGCTATACTCAGATGAATTTAATTAAGTACAAAAGAATGTCCTATAGAAGAATGGAAGTGAAGCTTAACATTATCCTTAGGGAAGAAGATGCTACAACCTCCCCTGTTCACATTTTCCCATTTCTCACAACCCACAACACAAAATCATCACCAGTTCCTAAGAAACTCATATGGTATGAGCTGAGCTCCTAAACACTTCCCTCAGAGACTAAAAATAAGAATGAGGAATGGGGGGAGGGGGGAAGAAGGAGGGAGAAAGAAGGAAAAACTTCTGAAAGTGTATGCTTTAGTTTGCTTCTCTCCCCACCCCCACCTCCTACCTCCCCAGCCATTGGAGACCAAATGAGATTTAGAGACATTTAATGTGTTCACCAGCCAAATCCCAATCCAGCCTGTCAAGAAAACAGAGTTTAGTTCTTATTAGTCACATAGATTTTTATAGCCCGGTGATTCTAAAGCCTGCTACTTTCCCTGAAGCATTCTGTGAGCTCAGCTATTTAATGCTAAATCCAAAGTTTCCAGCTTGGAGGGATTGCTTTTGTGCTGGACAGCCTCAGGTGACCTGTGCTGATGTCAGATGTTGGGGAGGATGAGGTACTTAATGTCAAGATGGGGGAGGCTGCTAAAAAAGGGATGTGTTTACTGTGGGTGAGCTTATTCCAAACATTGTGGCTGATTTTGTGTGTTGTAGTACACTATAAGACAGGGGTCCAGGCCCAATCACTAAGGGACTGTTTCAGTTTGGTCATCTCCTTCTTTGGACTGCATCTTCTTCATTTGTTCTTCCATGAAAGATATAATCAATTTGGTTCAATTCAACACATGTTTAACATTCATAAGAGAGAAGAAAGTTGATGCTACAAAGACTATGAGCTTATTTGAAGAGAGCCTATGGAAGTTTGCAAAAATTAATCAATAGAATGAGAAAATATCAGAGTTGGAAGTGATGAGGTTCTAGTGGCAGTCAGAGAGTTGTGGAAATCCCCTTTTGAATAGAGGTGCAGGTCCTTTATGAAAGAATTCATAAACCCAAAGAGTTTTAAGTGGCAAAAATGTAAGTTTATTGTTGGATGAGAAGCCAGCTTTGCTAAAAACAAAACAAAACAAAAAAAAAACAAAAAAACAAAAAAAACTGACTTCTTCAGTGGCAAAGTCCTATTAGGGAAATGGAGGCTGGCACTGAGAAGGGAATGTCTTCTCAGAAGGCAGGAGTCCTGGCAGCTACGCCAAAGAAGCATGCTACTTTGGACATTCTGCAAAGAAATGAGTCTAGAAATATCCTTTATAGAAAATCTGAGGCTCCGGTTTCAGGTTGAAAAGAAAGCCAAAGTCTCCAGGCCTAGATCTCCAATTGAATGGAAATCACTTTTTGAAGGCTTGTGGAATTTTGGAATTTCCTGAAAAGGGTCTGCATCAATGGAGTGATTTGTGATTTGCCTTAAAAAAGGCCCAGCCAGGAGGATATGCTCTCATAGACTCTCTGGAGTATGGGGGGGGGGGGTCAGGAATCAAAGGGGACAGAATTTCAGGGTGTTAATTTTACAGATCACAAGGGAGCACAGTTTCATACCCCATCAGAGAGACCTTTGAACACAAAATGGCAGAAATAGAAGGGGTCATAGAGTACAGAATGTTAGACATGGAAGAGACCTTAAGAAATCACCTAATTTAATACACCTGTTTTACAGAGTAAACGTGAGACCCTTAAAGATGAAGTGAATTAATGATAGAGCTCTTTGGTCACTATTCTTTTCATTATATACTTGTTCTCAATTCTACTCCCAAGATTCATAGAGGAATTCCTTAAGACCATCCCAGTAAATTCACTGGATTAAATGAACTGGTGAGAGAATGTTTTATCATTTTTTTCCATGAGTTTCAATTTTTTCCTCTTTCTCTCCAGGGTGAATGGGAAAAGCAGCCTTTACCAGAGATCAAGGTGGGATTAGAAGAGGTTACTCCACAATGCCAGACCACTCCAGGACTGTCACCTGCTTCCCCCGCCCTGGTCAACATTGATGGGAAAAAAGGCTAAAGGAGAATCCTTTTCCTCTTGGCCCAATTCTTTCCGGAACTTCTTATCTCTGAGCCAGAGAAAATGCAGACCCTGCCCTCATTGGTCGCCCTTGCCCACCCTTGCTGTATGGCCTAATGTTGATTTGATGACTAGTTTCTTCCCCTAGCTTAGGATGGTACTGAGAACCCACCAGAGACATATTCCATCTAGTAAGCTGCTTCTTGAGCTTTGGAAGATAACTGCCTTATGCATGTAAAATGAGCCCTTTGGGAAGCTTTCCTTATGGAATTACTTCCAAGCAATGTTGAATGTATAAAGAGCATCTATAAGCCAGTACTCCATGGTTCTCTGCTTTCTAGAGTTTCTCTTGGGACATGAGACATATCACAACCCAAGTCCTTTGCATTTTTACCCTGATCCCCATATATGCAAGACCCTACATCTTAGCTGCCTCGGGAGTTTATTCATCAGAGTGCCCCAGTGGGTGAGTTCCAGTGCTAACTTATCTTTTAAGAAAGCAACCTTCCCTCTCCTCCCACTGACTATGATCTGTGTTGGTTCTCATTAGGACTTGTCCTAATGTCAAAAGATGGATACAAGCATTACTTAAATATTTTCTCTGTGAATGGCTGATTTATGGTAGTAGGTTTTTTCTTTCCCAACAAAGGCAGGACAAGGCATTTAACCAGTTAGAGATTTTCCGTGCCAAATTGCTCTGATGCAAAGATAAATCCACAAGAACTCCAACACTACCACCCACCAGAAACCCAAATGAAAAGACCCAAGATCAAAACTAAAAACAAACTGTTAGGGGGAAATGATGAATGTTGGCTTCTTTCCCTCCTTCCACATTCTGGAGTCAGCTTCCAAATAGTGAGAAAAGAAGGCTTTGGTTAAAAAGGAGGTTATTTGTCCCCTATGTGGTAATAATCGTACATATAACATCAGGGAGAGCCTTCCCCCTTCTCCACTGGGAGGCTAACCAACCTTCAGATACTGAAGCTACTATTGTAAATGGAGAAGGAAAAACAAAAACAAACAAAACATTGATATTCTAGTGAATATCAAGAATCCTTAACTCATGAAATGCTAGCCTCCTTTCACCCCCAATTAAGCTGATAGGAATAGAAATAAATCAGTGAATTTACTTCAATAGGAAACCCTTAGAAGAGGAAACTCAATTTACCAATGCAAGTAAATACCTTCTCTGAAACTTAAATATCCCTAGAAAGCTGCCTATGGTGAAGCTGTGTCCCCAGTCACAGAGCTAGTAGATTTCAGAGACAGGATCTGAATTCAGGTGTTGCCCATAACTCTCTATCTATGCTGTTTCTTGATTGAAATTACTAACTAGTCCCTAAATTCCATTTGGAAAAGGAATCAACATTCAGGCAATGATTCCCCAGATCTCTGGAAGCAAAGATGTCCAACATGAGTTCATGGAGCCCTGAAAACACAAAGGGGAAACCAGTCCATCCATGGTAGGCTCATGTGGACAGTTCCTCACAGGAGCAGGAAATGTCCCAGAGATTCATAATATCTCCCTGCCTGCTTCCATGCACTAAACATGGATTAGTCTCACTCAATTAAGTTTCACACTTACTGAGCAGATGATGAGCTCAGTTCAAGGGGCTGACCTTCTTTTCTTTAGTTCCCCCCATTTTCACTAGACAAACCTTCATTTATTTGGTGATACCACTTCTGGCAGGGGCTGGAGTTGTGTTTTGGGGAGCAAGATTTTGGCGTGGGCTAGGAGCTCCTTAAGAGACAGACTCTGGCATCTTTGCTCAGCCTTCCTGAAGACAGACTTCCAATGGAAGCCAAACATCCAGCTCTGTCAGGCCAGGGCCGGAGAATGTCCTGTCACTGCAGAGGGAGTGAATCCCTGATGGATGGCGCCTCGACAAACCCTCACAAGCCTGCCAAACATCTCTGCCTCAGTGCCACACTTCATTACAGACTGTAATGAACGGGTGGGAGACAATCTGCGTTGCCGCTCTATAAATCAGGGCTTCTCACAGCTCGTAGATCACAGGGAATCATTGCTTGGAAAATGCCAAGCCCTGGCATGGAGACAGAAGGCAGGCTTAGCTCTTAGATCATCTTTACAGCAATGGGATGACACACGGATCTGCAGCAGGCAAAGGGGGAGCAGGCAGAGTCCAGCCACTGACCAGGCTGAAACCTAAGCAGATTCCCTTAGAAGCAAAGCCTTGCTAGTCTTTCTTACTGCCTTAATACCCCTTTGATTCAGGCTTCTTCAGTCCCCCATCCACCCTTACAATAAGGGTCCCCTAATAATGAGCCAACCAGTTCTTGAGTCTCAAAGAGAAAAATTCTATTTAGGCAGGCAGGAAAATCAATGTCTGAGAATACTCTCCAGAAAGATTCCAAATGAGCAAATGAAGGTTTGCTTATTGTATGTTTCTCAAGGAGTCAGGGAAGGGGTAGAGCACTGACTTCAGGGAGAGTTAGACTAAGTTAGACTGAGACCGCTTCCAACCTGAGTTTCTATAAGAATTCACCATCAAGAATTCAATTCATATACATTGCTAAGATTGCCCCAGGACTAGTCCCTTGGCTTAGAGAGCACACTTTTACATCCCTGTCTAATCTTCTCCAAAACACATTATTGATCTCTGACCTCAAACTCCCATCCCCTCAGAAGTCAGACCTCTGCTGAGCCAGCTTCAAAGCCATATCCTAGATAAACTCCTAATAACTCTTTGCTTCAGACCTTCTTTCCCATGTTCTTCCCCATTATCCCTATTTAAGACCCCCAAGAAATCATTCCTAGGGCATGGCAAATATGGATCTGGCCAAGGATTGATAGCACTAGCAAGTGTCCAAGTGTTCCTAGTGTGTGTCACATATAGAGCTGAAAATGGGCAGAAGAAATGTCATTCTTCCCCAGATTCAGGAATTTTGAAATCCGTCATTGTTCAGAGTCCTGTCAATTCCCAGAATTCCCAAAGAGTTACTTTTGCCTCATTTAGAATTGACCTGAGGTACCCTGTACAGCAGGTCTATTTTCTGCCTTACCTTTCAGGTATAAAAAGCCTTAAACCCTCTGTTGAGGTTTTAAATATCCCTGTTGGTATATTATTTGTCTTTTATCCTTTCAAAACTAACTTTATTCTGGATAAGAAGCCTATGCTAAGTCAAGATGTGTCATCTTTGACTTGTCATTTTTAACATGCCATATAACAGTTATTGCCTGTGAAATAGGCTGCCATCTTTGCCCATGGCTTCCAATTCATATATAAGCAAACTATTTGTGCATTGCTATTGCTATGTGTGATAGAGAGATCAGGGGTCAGGAGGAGCTGGATTCTAATCCCAGCCGGATCACTAACTTCCCCTGCTCAGCATTTCCTTTCTGCTTGTTCCACTTCAGAGGAAGCATTAAGGGTTGATGCTGCAGATGGTATTGAGTCCGGATGAGTCTGCATGAAGAAGACAGTCACTTCTCAGCACTTTACGCTATAAGCTGCTGATCCCTCTTTGAAAGCAGAGATGACATTATCTTAGCAGGCACACGGCTAATCTTTGGCTCTGGACTTAAACTGTACAGACAATGGCATACACATCAATCAGTCTTCCTATTTATAACAGCAGTGGAGAAGGCTTCTTGCTAAACAGAGGGTAGACTTGAGATGTAAATGATGAAAAGGGCAAGTTCTCCTGGAGTCATGGGTTTCCGAGGTAAATAAGGTCTTAGCAATTGAGTCCAACTCTCTTATTTTACAGATGAGGTAACAGGGCCATAAGAAGATAAGAATTTGTTCAGCACTGTTAAGTGCCTGAGATCAGATTCAAACTGACTTCATGTCTTCCTGACTCTGTGTCTAGGATCCTATCCACTGGACTATACTGTCTCTCCAGTAATCAGACAAAAGACTAGTAAGGAGTGAGAAGAAAGGAGGACACATGTAGAAACAGAGGGCAGAAAAATTTCATCCCTTTGTGCCCTTTCTAAACACCTTGATCACAGCTGTTCCCCTAAACATCCCCTAGACATCAGGCACCTCCAAGCACTGTCTTAGAGGTTCAACTTTTTGCTGCTCCATTAGACTCATGGCATAACCATTTTAGAGTTGGATTTGACCCATGATGGTTGTTGTTGTTGAATTATTCCAATCGTGTTTGATTATTTGTGATACCATTTGAGATGTCTTGGCCAAGATACTGGAGTTTGCCTTTTCCTTCTTCAGTTCCTCTCAGATGAGGAAACTGAGGCAAACAGTTGAGCAACTTACCCAGAGTCACATAGCTAGTAAGTGTCTTGAGGATGGATTTGAATTCAGGAAGATGACACTCCACTGAGACATCTAGCTATCCCTAAATGGTTGGTTTCATAGCACTTAATATCTGAGGGAAAATTCCAGATTGGACTCCTGAATTCAAAGTCAGGATTCTAATCTATGATTCCAAGAGAAGAATCACAGGATTTAGACTGGCTAACATTTAGTCCAATTTCCTCTTTATCCAACTGAGGAAATTTTCACTGAAAGTGATTTGCCCAAGTAGTACATGTAGAACTGGTTCTCAGGGCTTCTCAAACTTTTTCCATTCGCAACCCCTTTTCACTAGAGACATTTTTACAAGACTCCAGGTAGATAGGTATATAAAATAGATATACAAATCAAACATTTAATGATAATAAGTCATAATTTCTTCATCACCCATTCAGTTATAAGACCCCCAATGGGGTTGTGAACCATAGTTTAAGAAACTGGGTTCTACCACCAATTCACAGCTGTTGCCACCACTCGGATACTACCCAAAGGGGAAATTATATAGACATGGGGAATGGCTATGGACTTTTGTTACAAGCTTAATTGTATCATAGACTTGCCTGGGGGTCTCTTCTAAATCTAAGATTCAATCATTAGTCATTTAGATAATCTCATTTCTGAAGCTCTGGTTTTGATTTTCATTCTCTGTCTTACTTTCTTTTAAATACATTATTCTTCTTTAGTTTGGAGTATATCAATGAATCAATCAAAAGACATGAATAAGTGCTCACTATGTACCAGGGACTCTGCTAAGCACTGAGGACATAAAAAAGAGGCAAATGACAATCCCTGTTTCAAAGAACTTTCTTACAAGTAAGGAAGGGAAGATGCAAACAAAGGTGTGCTAATAAGCTATATGGAATATAGGAAAATAGGAAATAGAAGACACTAGAATTAAGAGAGATGAGGGAAAGCTTCCTATAGAAAGTATTCAGGGAAGTCATTAGTTGGAATAGAAGAGGGAAGGCATTCCAGACATGAAGGACATCAGAAAAAAAAAATGCTCAGAGCCAAGAGATGGAGTGTCTTATTTGTGGAACAGAGGTCACTGTCACTAGATCAAAGACTACATGCTGGGGACTAAGATATAAGAAGATGGGAAAGATATAGGGGACTAGTTTATGAAGGGTTTTGAATGCCAAACACAGCATTTTATATTTGATTATGGAGGCATAAGAAAGCCGATGGAGTTTATTGAGAAAGGGGAAACGGTGACATGATTGAAGCTGCAATTTAGCAAAATCACTTTAGTGACTAAATAGGGGATGAATTGGAATGGAAAAAACTTGAGACTTGAGGAGAGACTTTAGAGGCCCATCAGCAGCCTATTGTAATAATCTAGGTGTTAGGTGATGAGAGGCTGCACCAGGGGGTGCAGCAGAGAAGAGGATGTATTGAAGAGATTTTACAAAGGTAAAATTGATAGACCTTGGCAACAGATTTGATATGGGAGTAAGGGAGTGAGAGAGAGAGTGAGAAATTCAGGATGAATTGTGAGACTATATTGTAAGAAGTGATTTTATGACTTTTAAAACGAAGGCGTTTAAAATTTCTTTCTCTCTTTTCCTTCATCTATGAAACAAAATAATCTTGAAAGGCACCCGCTTCTGTCAAAGAAGGAGTTACTTAGGTCTAAACTAAACAGTTGCTAGGAAATCTATTCCAGGCAATCACCACTGGAGGAAAAGAGTCCCTAACTTTATTGCAGAAAGAACTAGGTTCTCAAAATGTGTGAAGAGAGGCAATTATCATCATAAACACTAGGCGTCCCGAATTTAATCTGTTAGTTGGTCTGGGGGGTGGGGGGGAAGGAGGAGGTGCTTCAATCCATTCAGAGAAGAAAATGGCAAGGAAGCCAGCATTTTAAAGGATTAGTATGATGGCGAATGAAAGATCATTTTAAAACTTTAATTTTGGGGGGAGTATTTAAAAACAAAGCTGAATAAAGAAGACTTGGTCATAAAAACCTGAGTGAGTTCCAGTGGCAGCTAAGCAGTGTGATAGGAGCAACTCCTGAGAGGACAATTAGGCCAGAAGCAGAAATCAGCAGGGCCTAAAGGGAATCAGGCTGAATCCAAAGAAATTAGGCATTGAGCCAAGTGAGACTTTCACTGGTTGGTTAATAAAACTAACCCAGAACTGATGCTTTCTCTTTCTCAGCTGCTGTATAAGACCTGTCATCTGGACCTCCCCTGGGAGCAGGTGGCTGTCACATGATTTGGGGAACCTGGGATTTTGATGTGGAAAGGATTTTAGAAATCACCTTTATTTTCCCAATGAGAAACTGAAATATCTTGCCCAAAGTCATGAAGTTAGTAAGTAGCTATATTGATTCAAGCATAGGTTAGGAGGTAGTTTGTTACTCTGCAAGGAACCCAGATTTTAGAGGCAAAGGAGATGGATTCAAATCCTGAGTCTGATGACTACTGCCTGTGTGATCTCTATAAAGTGGGGATTGAGTTAGATAGCCTCTGAGCTCCCTTATAGCTCTAAATTTATGATCTCAGGAATCCAGCCCCTCAAAGACCATGTTCTGTCTACCATATGACACTTGAACTGGGAGCAGGAAAGCACCTTAAAATTCATCCAACTCCTGATCTTATATATGAGGAACCTGGAGCCCTGAGAAGTGATGTGATTTGTTTAAAGTCACACAGTCAGTAAATGGCAGAACTAAGAATTGAACAAGGATGAGTCCTTGTAAGATGTCTTTTCTATTCTACCACACTATTCCTGACCAACCTCCTCCCAGTGACTCATTCTGCCACAGCCTGGTCATTTTAAAAAGTTTAGTCACTCTCTGTTAAGGTAGTATTTTCAAGAACTCACTATTAAAATATATATCTGTTTGCTGAGAAAGGCAACATATGAATATACCCATGTATTAGAGTGGGGAGGAACTTTAGAAATCCCCTGCTTGCATTACATAGCAAGTCTTGGAACTAGCAAGTGACTTGCCTGAAGTTATATATCACTGGGAAGGAGGTGGTGGGAATAAGAAGCCTTCTCTAAGTCTTGGGGCACATCAATCCAATTTTCTCATTGTTACATTGTACTCAGAGCCTTCTTTTTGCCAAGTGTTTCTTTCTTTCTGCTCTTACAAGCCATTTCAAAGGCATCCAACTTGAAAGGAAAGAACTAGAATCTCAGTGATTGAGAAAGTGGATGCCTAATCAACCGGCTTTATATCTGGCCTCTTTGTTGATTATTGAATAGCCTGGCACATCTTCATTTTGGCTGGGCTCTTACTCATCTATCAAGGGAAGACCACAGTGATGCCATTTGTTTAATTAGATCCATGGCAGCTGGGATATTACAAATTCCTCGGCCTAAAAATGTCAGGCAACTGCAGTCAATGTTATTTATAACAAACAGGAGGTACAGAAGGCTGAGGTGGGATTTAGTTGGAGGCTGTCACGATCAAGAAGGGGAGAAGCTTTTGGACAAGGTGGGTGGTATCTTCCAGAAGAGGGGCAGCTCCTTCCCCCATCACATATGCCTCCCACCAGGCTTCAGTGTAGCTTCTAGGAGGCTCTTTGTTTGGAGATGGCAGCTGTGATCTCTTCTGCCCAATGTACTGGAGTAGATTAGCAGACACCTGTTGAATAAGCTTGACTCAAATTAATTTAGTGAAGAGGCATCCTAAGGTGTCCTGTGGGAATTCATGGAAATACTAAAAAGGGATGTCTTGGTCCAGCATTTAATAAAGCTCCAGAGCAGTACTCCCATCAGACACTTGGACATGCCAAAGGAGAATAAACTTAAGGAAATTGTTGTCTGATTAAACTGGAAACAAATTGAACTGACTTACTACTAGCTCCCTAGAGGCAGCTAGGCAGTATGGGTGATAGAACACTGAGTCTGGAGCAGAAAGACCTGAGTTCCAATTTAAACCCAAACATTTCTTAGCTATGTGATCTTGGGCCAATCATATCACTTCTGTCAGCCTTGGCTTCCTCAATTGTAAAATAGGGGTAACAATAGCACCTACTCCCAAGACTGTTGTGAAGATTAAATGAGATAATATTTGTAAAGCCCTTAGCCCAAAGCACTTGATAAATATATATTTCCTTCTTGTTTTTACTGAGCAGTGAACCCAAGAAAATTACCAAAAATTTCTACCAAAGGGAGCTGGTAAGCACTTCATGGGTTGTCAGAAGGGCTCTGAGAAATTTCTTTTCCTAGAAATAAAAAATGGATGGAACTGGATCTATTGTTGACATAGGGAACAACACATGGACTCAAGGTCCTTCGTTATCCTGGTTGCCTTCCTTTGGATTGTTGTTGCTGTTCAGTCACTCAGCCATCTCCAACTTTTTGTTGGATCATAGCATGGATTATAGCATGCTGTCCATGGGGTATTCTTGGCAAAAACACTAGATGGGTTTGCTATTTTGTTCTCTATTAGATTAAGGCAGACAGAAATTAGTGACTTTGCTCAGGTCACACAGCTAATAAATGTTTGAGGTTGGATTTGAACTCAGGTCTTCTTGATTCCAGGCTCAGTTCTCTTCCAGTTGCCTCTCTGAATTGGAAACCCCCACCTATCACTATTCTTTAAGAGAGATTAGTGAGATGAAGTGACATTAAATCTCATTTTCTGAAAGAGATATTTTCTGGGCTTTCCTATACCCCACTGTTCATGTCTCACTTTGGGATTACCATCCATTCATTCTATATATACCTAGTTTGGACTTAGTTATTAACATGTCCTTTCTTCCATTATGAGTTTTTTGAGGGCAGGCACTTTACTTTTGCATTTCTCTATATTTCTAGTCCTTAGCACAGAGCCTGATATATAGTCAGTACTTAATAAATGTTGATTGATTGCTTAGTTATTTCTCTCAGTTTTGTGTCATTTGCAAACATGATGACAAATGTGATATAAAAATGTTAAGCAGGATGGGTAAAGCATAGTCCTTTGGGCTATTCCACTGCAATTTGATATTTGAACCATTAATAACTACTCTTCAAATCTAGCCACACAATCCTATCTGTTTTCACTTTTAGCCCATATTTCTCCATTTCCATGTAAGAATAGTATGAACACAATGGAATATTACTATGCTATAAGAAACAGTGAATATGATGGATACAGACAAACATGGGAACACATGAACTGATGTAAGGTGAAGTAATCAGAACCAAGAAAACAATATATACAACAATGGCTACAATATAAATGGAAAGAGCAACTTCCACAAAACATTTGAAAGTGAACATTGCAAAATTTACAAAGAACAAACAAAGAAGAGAAGTGGGATGTCTTTGGGTATTGTATATGTTTTTAATTTTGGGGTATATTGTTGGGTTTTATTACTTGTTTTTTCCCCTATTCTTTCTTTTCTTTAAAATAAATTCTTTATTATATGGAATGGTTTCCTGGGCAAAGGGAAAGATACTGAGAAAAAGGTGGTGTAAAAATAGAATATATTAATGAAAAATTATTTTAGAAAAGAATAGTATGATATTTTATCACAAGCTTTGCTAAAATTGGGTAAACTATATTCACACTTCCAACTTCTTTTTAATGATCCTCTCAAAAATGAAATGAGCTTCGTCTGACATGATTGGTTCTTCATGAAATCATGTTGACTCTTTGTAATCACTGCTTCCTTATTTAAAAGTTTATGAACCATCTTTTTAATGATCCCTGGTGGAATTCCCCCTCCCCGCCAGGGATGAAGTAAAATTGATTGGCATCTAGTTTACCTACTGTATTTATTTCCTTTTTTTGAAAAGTAAGACATCATTTTCCCTTCTCTGATCTCGTAGTACCAATCTTGTTTTTTCTGATCTTTTCAAATATCACTGATAAATACTAAAATATGTTGAATCCCCTCAAAAGTAAAGGCCCCTCAATGTCCTGTCCATGCCTATGTCTGCCTGTGTTCCTCAACTCTATCCTGGGCATCATAATAACATCTGCTTTGCAGGGTTGTTATCAGGATTAAATAGCTATTTGTTAATCACTTAGCACAATGCCTGGCTTGTAGTTAAGGTTAAGGTTGCTGGCCTTTGTTCTTAAAGAGAATCAAAATGATATCATTGTTAGAGTCAAATTACAGTGTGTCAGACTATGGCTTATCAGAGCAATAGGAGCTTGGAATGCTCCATCATAGGTCAGGCCCTAATAGTTCACAGGAACATTTGAGGTGAGTTTGGTGCATCTTGAATTTATTCTGATCGATCTCAATTCTGTTTTGCTCAATAGCCCGGCACCTTTTCTGATGAGGGCGGTCCTGTGCCAGTGTCATGCAATCAGTTCTAAAATTCTTAAAAGAGACCTTGAGAGCGCCCTTGTATTGCTTTTTCAGGCCATCAAGTGAGTGCTTGGCACATAGTAAGACCTAGATAAAGGCTTATTTTCTCCTTTTCTCTTCTTTTGTGTAAAACTCCTTGAGAAGGTAATCTACAATAGATCTATCTTCTCTCCTCTCACTTATTTCTTAACTCCTAACAATTCAGTTTCTAACTTCATTTTTCTTTCTCCAACAAACTTCTCTGTCCAAAGTTACCAATGATCTCTTAATTCCCAAACTGAATAACCTTTCCTCAAGGCTTATTCGACCTGACCATTCAGCACATTTTGATAAGATTAATCATCCTCTGGTTCTTGAGGCTCTCTTATCTGTAGGTTTTTCAAGCACTCCTCTTTCCTAATTTTCTTCCTACTGGTCATATCCCTCCTTCTGTTGGACTCCTCTCCTCTTCTCTTTCTTAAAGATAAGATCACTTGGTGATCTTATCAGCATACATGCATTTAATTATCACCTCTGTGCTGATAATTCTCAAATCTATTTTGTCCTAATCTCTCTACTGACCTCCAATCCTGCATCTCCCACTGTCTTTCAGACATTTCAAATTGGATGTTCAGTAGACATCTTAAACTCAACATATCCCAAACAGAATTGATTATCTTTCCCTTAAATTCTATCCTTCTAACTTCCTTATTACAGTCAAGGACAACACTATCCTTCCAATCCCCCAGGCTCAAAATCTAGGTGTCATCCTTGTCTCCTCATTATTTCTCACATCTCCCCATCATCTCCAATCTGTTGTCAAGATGTGTCATTTCACCTTTGCAAAGTCTCTTGAAAATGCCCTCTTCCCTTTTTCTAATCCTTTCACCCTTATCACTTCATCCTTTGACTACTCCAATAGTCTAATGGTGAATCTGCCTCCTTCCCCTTTCTACTCCAGTCTCCATTCAATCTCCATCGTGATTTTCCTAAAAATCACTTCCAGGTGACATGTCACTTCCTAGTCAATAAACTTCATTGACTCCCTATTGCCTTCAATATGGAATAAAAAGTCTTCTGTTTGGCATTCAAATTTTTCATAATTAACATCTCTTCCCTTAGCCCCACACCACTTTCCAGTTTTTAAATACCTCATTCTCTGCCATGTACTTTTCAATCTAGTGACACCGGTCTCCTTGCTATCCAATGAACAAGATCTCTCAGTCTCAGGAATTTTCATTGACTTTCTCCATGTCTAGAATGCTCCTCCTCAGCTCTGCCTTCTGCCTTCCCTGGCTTCCTTCAAGTCTCAATTGAAATCCTGCCTCTCTCAACCCCTCCTAATTCCAGTGCCTTTAATGAGGGAAAGGAAAAGGGGAAATCCCATTTCTCGGCACATAGATAATCCCTTAAGGCACAGTGTCCCCTGTAAAATGAATTTACAGCCCGAAAACCTAGATTGATAAATAAAAGGTTTATTGTAGAAATATGGAAGTAAAGCTCAGTTAGAAAGACGCCAGGGCCAGAGGTGGCCCAATGAGGGCGTTCTGGCTTACCTCTTTTATACCCAAAAGATGATGGGCGGTACCCCTAAATTCTCAGCAGGCTTTTCAGTTAGCTCAGATTAGGTGAGGGCTGGGGGAAGCTGAGCTGAGGGTGGGGGTTGGGCATGGATATTCAAAGGGTGCCATTGACCAGGATTTGTGAATCAAGGTCAGCCATGGGTTGGGCAATTAGAAAGGAATCTTAAAGGGACCTCAACCCCCATTAATTCCCTCCTTAAACAGTTGAGACTTAAATTCTTTTAAGAAGAAAGAAAATTTGGGGCAGTGTCCTTCATTTAAGGTAAGGTTGAAGATTTTCTCCAAAGATCTTCAGAGTAGCGGGGTCCTCTCATCTTGTTCCCCCCTCAAACCATCGCCTCCAGATGCATGTGGGAAAAGGGGCATCGATCTCCTCTTTAACTGCTTTGAGCTGACAAGGGTCGTAGAGATTTGGGGTTCCATGCCAGGAGGTGAGGTGTGAGATGTAGGGAATGGCAGCAGGGCATCGAGGAGGTGTCCCAGTCAGTTGTCCCCAGTCAGTGTTCTCCAGGCTGAAAGGCCAGCTGAGAATCCAAAGTGTGAAGCCTAGAGAAAACGGATCTCAGGAACAGATTAAAAGTGGGGTGTCATCCAGGGTGGAGATGGTGACATTCAGGAGAATGGGGCCTTTAGCAAGAAATGCATCAGGTCCCTTCCCTGGGCTGCTTGTCTGATGGCCCATCTAATTCTCAAAGAGAAATCTAGTAGATTTAATGAACCATTGCTCTTCTGTAAGGCAGGGTCTAGGGATGGGTATATCCCCAGTTGTCAGAGCTGCAGATCAAGATAAGAATGAGGTTTAAGCTCTTGGAAATGTTGGAAAAACTGTGCTGTTCTTAAAGAGTTAAATTATTCAATAAGCAAAGATCCTGAATCTTTTCCTTCCTAGTTTCCCCACTCTTTATGGAGGAGGGGTGAAAAGTATCAGCATAGCCTACCCAGTTTACCGGCCCCTGGGGTTTTGGGGCTGTCCTGAGATAAAAGGGAAACAGGGCCAGACCTCAAATTCCTACCAGGGAGCAGGATGCTGGGGGGCCAGGTCTGTGGTGGTGAGAAAGCAGTTCTTCCTGCTCAAATTCAGGGCAGAGACTGGGATCTTCTAAGGCTTAAGTCTAGAAGAGATTTGCATTAAAAGGGCATCTCTGCTTCTTTCTGAGTGTCTGGAGGCAGGAGTTGGCCTGAGAAGAGAACTGAGAGTCTCAGGTTAACGAGATAAAGGAAACCAACAGGTGTTAGAAATCAGTTTGGGTCTTACAGATCTCTATTAGTTGTCCAGTAGCAGACAGATGACCAGTCTAAATGCTTATTTGGCCAAGCATTTAGGATACAATGATTACATATAATCAGGCTAGAAACAGCTAGGTATGACATAAATTGAATTGCATTAACAATTTCGATTGACTATTGCTCTGATCTTAAAACCAGTTACATGAGGAAAAAATGCAAGAACATAAATATTTATCATAACCTTATGTTGATAACAAGGAATTTGTCCCAATGAGTTCATATCCAAGTAGATGTAATCAGTTTGTTTTTAAAATACCCAATGCAAATACAATCATATACAGAATGTCTAATTCCACATAAGAGAATTCAAGAATTAGCAGTTAAACTTTTAGAAATAAATCTTACCGAAGTATGGATGGCATTCACAGAAACCTAGGCTAAGTTTGATTATTGCTCTTTCCCAACCTTTTGGCTTCAAAAGAGTTAGTTTTGCTGGGTGTAGAAGCACTGTCAAGGTGGGTGGAGATAAGGTTAGATAATCTGTTCAGTGGAGTTTATTGAGAGGCAGTAACCAGACCCCAACTCTAGAGCTTTCATTCTCTTTAGGCATCCCTAAGAGAGAGAGAGAAATATGACAAAAACTTTTATTTTGTCAGAGCTGTGCCATGACGTCTCAATGAGCAATGCTTGGCTTGAGTGTAGAGCTCCAGACAGCATCAATCAAGTCCCGGGAAATTGAGCTATCCCACCTCACTAATAGAGTGTGGGGGTTTTGTTATCCCATAGAGGCAAGAGCAATATTGGAGTAGGTTTCTAGAGAGATGACAGTCAGTGGAGACAGCATCTTGATAAGGCATTCCCATAGCTTGGGATGGGAGAGGCATTCTGCTATTCTGAAATATAAGATCTTATCAAGTATTCTGATAAAGAGGCTGGGGGAGGTTTTGTAGAACTAAGAGGCAGGGAAACTGAGGCAAGACTGAGTCAGGATAATTAGGGAAACTGAATCAGGACAATAATAAACCAAATTAAAATTAGAAAATGCAAGGACTTGTGGCAAGGACCAGTTTCTCCCCAATAACCCCAGAATTATTAGCATAGAACAGCACTCCTTATTCAGAGAGACACATGCCTCCCTGTTTCAATCTCTGCAGTTGGGGGGCATCTCAGCCAGAGATGGACAGTCTTTAGATCTGTGGTCATTTGTGCATTTAACTCAGCCTCTGCTGTGTAGCAGTGCTCAAGGCAGTCCTGCTGCCCTAAGAAGGCACCGAGAGGGGCTCTGGGAGAGAGACAAAAAATTGAGTTTGAGAGCTTCATTCTCTCTCTCTCTCTAGGGAGGAGAGATTTCTGAGTAAATTATGCAATTAGACCAAGACAGGCTACCCCAACCATTAGAGTTCTGATCTCGAAATGCTGAAATAATAATTGAGGAAATGGGGTAACAGGGGTGGAGAAACAGATCAGAGAGACTGCCAGTCCTAGGACAGGTGTCTGATTTTGGTTGCTTCTAAAGAATAATCCTAAAGACTGAATAAGGGATTTCAAAGTTAAAACATAAACCAGCCAATCATAGACTAGCAAATTTAAACAAAGACTAAAATAGTTTCCAATTCGGCCTGAACTGAAATAAGACATCAGTTTTCCCAATTTCCTGACCAGTTGAAATCTCAGTTTCCTTCCCCCCTGTTTACAGAAATTATCAGATTATACATAACAGACCAGTATATTTCCTGAAATAGCAATAGTCAAACAGTTTTATGCAAGTCCCCCAGTTTTAGGGAGTCTTAAAAAAAAAAAGAGAGAGAGATCAATTAATTTGAAAGCCGGCCTATCTCACTCAGAGCCTTTCAGGAGAAATCCCATGTGGCCCCTCCCTACTCTGTTAGAAGAGACAGAGGGAGGGGAAGGCAACTACTTAATGCAGAGAAAAGTGAGACGAAGACAAAAGACCCTACCCACACCCTTCTTCTAGTGATTAGGGTGTGGGGGAGTTTGGGGCATTTAGAAAGGTCAGACCCTAATTGGAGATAAGCAATTCCTGAAGCAAGTTGGGGGTTGGGCAAGTAGAGAGAGATTAGAACTCTTTCAGCTGTTAATTTAGCCATTCTCTAAAAGGCAGCTTGAGGGAGAATCTATTATTCTCATTCTATGTCCCTGGACTTCCTGGACTGAAGCCAGAGAAGTTCAGTCAAGAAAGAGACAGTTTAAGGAAACTGAGGCAGTAAAAAGAACTGTCGCACACTGGAACAGAGAAAGATTCTAGCAAGGCGCCAAATTGAAAGTAGTTAAGGAGTGTTTAAATAGTTTCAATTTCGTCTTAATTCTCCTCCTGCTGCAGTCAGGATGAGGAAAAGATAAAAGAAACTATTCTCACTCTCTTAACAATTAATTTGCCTGGATTCGGAATTTTGTTCCCCAGCCCAAATCACAAAGATGTCCTTTCTGATGCTCTAGCCTGGCCAGGACCAGAACTTAGGGCATCTTTTAACTGTTGGGAGGGGGCATCAATCGAGAGAAATAGAGAGTGCACTAGGTAGGGACTGTCTTTTGCTTCTTTTTGTTTCCCTAATGTTTAAGTGTACCCTGAGGCTTAGAAAGAAAATGGGCAGTTTTAAAATCCTTTATCCAGCCTAGAGAGCATGGTCAGGAAACCGAGTCCCATTTTAAAAGGTATGGGACAAGCTAGTTCTCTGAGAGGGCTGGAAGTCTTGGCTCCTTTAAGAGCCAAGAAGCTATGAGAGGGGCATTCGGAGTTGCAGCAGAGCACCTTTTAAAAGTGAATAGGAGACTTTTCTAGAGATATTGAAAAGAGTCCCCAAATCTCCCCACTGTACTCCAAGAAGGAGACAGGATGGGAGAATTTAAATGGCAGGTTAAATTACATAGGAGAGGTTGGAAAAGAGAGAGGATGGGGGAAGGGAGACATGTTATCTTACCCAGTGCTTCTCCAGTGGCAAAGGTGAAGGCTCACGCAGTTGGGTAGAGACACATCTCCAAATTCGCCTGATCCATTGACCGTCTCCTCGGGGCTACAGCCTGACGACTACAGCGGAGTGTGAGAGGGGCTCAAACTCTTCCCCTAGAAGAGATCAAGAAGACTGCCCGCCTGGGGCCCGAGAGGGATGGCCACGTGGCGGGGGAGGGGGGGGGAGAGGTGAAGAAGAGACACTCTCCCCAGTGTTGGAGTTGCAGCCTGAGGGCAGGCTTTTCTGGCGATAAAGGGATTAGAATTTGCCTTGGCTCTAGAAGCGGCCTCTAGAGACAGACTGAGATGAAAAGAGAAGTAGTCTCCACGGGAGACTTTGCTCATATCCCAAACCTGGTCTGGGTGCTGGCTGTTTTAGAGATAGAGTGAGACGAGGGTAGGAACACAGATGTTCTTCCCGGAAGCTGCTCCAACTGCTAAGATTGGTTCTGAGAGACCTGAAAAGGTTAAGGTTAGTTTTTGGGGTAACAATTTTCGGGGTCCCCATGAAGGCCACCAACTAATGAGAGAAAGGAAAGGGGGAACCCCATTTCTTGGTGCATAGGTAATCCTATGAGGCGCAGTGTCCCCTGTAAATGAATTTATAGACCTGAAAACCTAGATTGATAAATAAAAGGTTTATTGTAGAAATTTGGAAGTAAAGCTCAGTTAGAAAGATGCCAGGGCCAAAGGTGGCCGCTGGGCGGGCAGGAACCCTTAAATGGCTGGGAGGATACCATGTGTTGGCTGGGAAGGCTCCTGCAATGAGGGCGTTCTGGCTCACCACTTTTATACCCAAAAGATGATGGGCGGTACCACTAAGTTCTCTTCAGTTAGCTCAGATCAGGTGAGGGCTGGGGAAGCTGAGCTGATAGTGGGGCTGGGCCCGGATATTCCAAAGGGTGCCTTTCACCAGAATTTGTGAATCAAGGTCAGTCATGGGTTGGGCAATTAGAAAGAAATCTTAAAAGAGACCCCAACCCTCATCACCTTCTCTCTGCTAATTATTTCCTATTAAGCCTGCATAGAACTTGTTTGTTCAGATGTGTTTGTTTATCTCCTGTACTAGACTACAAGTTCTTTTGGGGCAGGGACCATCTTTTGCTTCTTTTTGTTTCCCTAATGTTTAGCACTGTACCTGACACGTAAGAAGGTACTTAATAAATGTTTATTGATTGACTCAAGCTGTAGCTTCAATGCACTTTGTGAATCAAGAAAAAAGCAGAAATATCCAAGAAATCAAACCTCACATCATTTCTTTGTGTGTATTTGATAGAACCAAACCATCATATATTCATGAATGATAACCAGTTCCCTGTGTCTCTGGCATTGAAGTCTGTCCCCCAGAGAAGAGATAATCACCTAATTGAAGACAGGTTTATTCCTAACTCTATGTGAATTATTCCAACTCTATCTCTATACCCTAGCAAGAAATGATTAAAATGAATTAAATGAAAAGGTTAAAGAATGAAATACATAGATATTATTGTTACATCTTGACAAATATTTATTGAGCGTGTATTGTTATCTGTATTGAGCTACTTTCTGAGAGTGACTGATACAAAGATACAGTCAGTCTGAGCCTTCCCTCAAGATCTTCAGATCAAGTTTGCAGACAAGACATGAGCATAAAAAGAATTTTGTTGAAAGGATAGAGAATATAAGATATAAAGGAAAGTGTCATTAAGTGAAAACCTTCTAGAAGGCTGGCAATGAACAGATCTTATGATAAATGAAAATCTTTTGTAGATGCACAGACCTATAACTAAAAGCTTGTCTTCTGGGGTTATTCAATTGTCAAACAGAATCATATTTAGAAGAGCTGTGGGCTTTCTATGAGCCTGGCCTTTGGACTTAGGAACAAAGTCCTGCTTTAATCTCCCCTGGGTTTCTCCTGGCAGCATGGGTCAGTGGTCCCTGAACCCTGACTTTGTCACAGATTAATGTCAATTCAATTTTTGAAAGGATTTACTAAATGTCTGCCATGGGATCTATATTGTCTTAAGTTCCTTTGGAAGATTCAAGGCATAATCCCATTCACTAAAGAAAGTTACAGTCTGATTGGTAGCAAACTTTTTGAATGGGGATCAATTGGAAAGCATCATCTGTTTTGATATATTTTTGGTGATTTTTGATATTTGAGGAAGTAGCACTTCTAATCATCCCAATTCTGAGTCTAAAAGTTTTCTCCAAAACATCAACAGAAAACAGTTTCTTCAATAGGCCGGGCTTATTCAGATTTTTAAGCAGAGAAAAGCAGGCAGACTCAGAGGCAATTCCCGGGCTCAGTTAAGAAGAGGCACAGAATGTGTAGAAGCCAGCTATTGAGGGAGCTTGGTCATTGGCTGGCTGGAAATGATTAGTAGACTTGTTCCCATCATCCTTTTTTCAGCCGGTACTTCTACTTCCTAGGCAGCCAACATCAGAGACTTTTGGACTTAATATATTCCCTTTACTCTCTTGTTATCTGGATCAAATGGAGACTTCACATGAGCTTGAGCAGGGTAGATGACTCCCATCCTCTCAAGGGCATAATCACCACTCTTCACAAACTCCAAGGACACCTGCCAAGGAGAAAAGGAAGAAGGTATATATGGGACATACATCTTCTAAATCTAAATACTAATAAAAATTCATAACTCCATAAGGTTTTTAGTTTTATAAAGAACTTTCTTTATAACAACTCTGCGAGTTAGATTAACAAAGTATGATTGCTCCCATTTTATAGTTGAGGGAACAGAGATTCAGAGAGGGTTGAAGGTCTTGTCCAAAGTCCTACAACTGGGAGGAACCTTAGAACACATCTTCACAATTTGATGGTAGAGGAAACTGAAGATAATTTTGGATCACAGGATTTAAGGCCAGGAGGCTTTAGGGATTTGCTAGTCTAACCTCCACATTTTACTGATGAGAGCTGATGGGATTTGCCCAAAATGACCCAAAGAGTAAGCAAGAGGACAAAACATTCAAACCCTGCTCCCTTGAACTTAAATATAATAGTCATTTCCCCTCAGGCCTTCTAAGCCACGTGTAAGTAGGTAAGTCCAACAATTTCTCCATCATTCTATTGTTCTGCTCCTGGGGAAAGCTTGAGTTTTATATCATTAAAGCCAACTCCCTTTGCTTCTTTGGGATCTAGAAGTACTAAGACCATACAAAGGTCAAACAAACAATCCATTTCCCTTTTCTCCCTTCCTACTCCCCAATAAATCCGGGCTCCTGAGAAAACAGCAGGAAGAATTGTTTTAAAAGGATGGTTTCAAGTGAACATAGGCAGGCTCTTCAGTTTCTCTGAGAGCAGCTGTGGCTGCAGACAAGCTGAGAACCCAAAGTCAAATTGAGTTCACATCCTAGAGGGGTGGAACAAATGCAGCCAGAGCTAACTCAAATCACTTCCCACACACCCTGGCCTTTTGCTCTTTCCTTACTAACCAAACTCTACCTGGCTCTGTTGTGGGAGAGTTGGAGAGTCCAACCTGTCCCAGAAATAGTCACTTCCTATAGAGAAGTAAAAAATGTCACGTCCAACCCAGTATGACTGATGAGATGTGACAGCTGGGCTGGCTACATTTGCTGTATCAGCGAGCCGAACTGTTTGGGCCGATTAGAAATATGTGTTCTCTCTGTACAGAAATTAAACCCAGGGCTAGATCTACTGGAACAGCGTCCTTACCTCTGCAACATAAAGAAACATGATTTCTGGCAGCTCCAGAATTGGCTGGGAAAAACAGATCTTCCCATAATACAAACTTCATAAGTAAGTGGGGCCAGTATGCCATGAATTCATGGAGGGTTGTGTGATGTGTAATACAGGGCATGTAGTCACAAACCAACAAACTGTAATTGACTTCTGGGGATCCTAACTGTGAAGGATTTTGTGCTAGAAAAGGGACTGTCCTTTTAACAGGATTTGGTATTTCTTTGAATATCTCTGGTCCTGGTGAAGTAGATCACCTGATAAAGACTCTAGTTTATGGCCCAAGTGAATTCATGATTGACCTTTTAAAATATATGTGTGTTTTATTAATGAATTTTGTCTTTACATCATGGGGATCTTTAGGAAGAAATCATCCCCATCTGATAAACTAAACTAACCCTTATGACAAAGATCAATAAAAACAAAAACATCTGATACATTGACCACATCTGATGAGGTATATGATCCTCTGTCATTATAGTTCCCAATCACTCAGCTGTGAGGGGCAATTAGTAATTCATCTTCAAGGTTGATTAAAATCTTGATATCACTTCATTAGAATCTTTTTAATTCAGTTGAATTTTTTTGTGCTTTTGGTTTTGTCCAAGCACATAAGGGAAGAAGGTGACATAGTAGACCACAAGACCAAAGAATTAGACTGAAAGACAATTCCTGAAAGTTCTGACCTCAGCCCTCTTTTCTTCCCTCTTTTTATATTTTTTCCCACTGGCAAAATCATTCATTTCTATCATTCTTTCTACCACCTTATACTGATAACTTGAAATTCTGAATCTCTAGGTCAGACTTCTTCCTGAGTTCCAGATTCATCTTCACTCCCTTATAGAATGTCTCTCCCTATGTTTCCCAACCTCAAGCTGGTTTATTATCTTCCCTCTTAACCATACATACGCCTCTTTTTTTCATTTCACTATATCTTTCTGTGGCATCAGTTTGCCAGGTCTCCCAAGTTCATCATCTGATATCCCAACTCCGGTCTTTCTCATCATGTGGATCATGTCTCAATATGTATCCTCTCTTCCCTTCTTCTCTCCCTTGGTCACTATCCTAAGATGGGCCTTCATGACCTCCTTGGCTATCATCCTACCCTTTGGATAGACTTTTCAGCCTTTTGGTTCTTTTTACTTCAAATCATTCTTCACATGCTACTGGAATCTATCTTCTTGCACATAAATCGGATCCTGTCGTTTCTTTGCTCAAAACCTTTAAATGACTCCTAGTGCCTACAAGTAAATGCCTTAGCTTTTCATTCAAGGTTCTCTACCACCTGGAGTCAGCTCACTTTTTGGGTTTTATTTCATATCACAGCCCTGCACATACCACAACAAAACCGAACTACTCACCAGAGAGAGAGAGAGAGAGAGAGATTTCCTGATCTATTTCTGTTCCTTTGTCATGCTGTTCCCTTTCTATTGGTTTGAATTGAATAATTGAATCCATTGAATTCTTACCCACTCATCCCCCTCAAATATCACCTCTTCCATAAAGATATTCCTGATCCCTTTAGTTAGTTATGCCCCTTCTTCTCTTTGTACCCCTTAAATACTATCATTTTGTTACATACTTATTTTAAAATATAATATGCCAGTTCTAGATGATAAGCTCCATGAAAGCAGGGAAAATGTTTTAACATTTTTATTTAACTTAATGTTTTTAACATCTCGCTTGTACTCCTCAAGCATTGTAGGCACTTAAGAAACATTGGATGGATTAAAACTAATGTGAACATAGAGTACTATATTGGAACAACAACAGAACACTGTTTTAAACCCTTCATTTGGTAGATAAAGTAACTAAGGTGAGAGATGGGAAACTGCTTGCTGAAGGTCACACCATTAGTCTGTGACCGGGTGAATCCATGTCTAATGCCTTTTATGACACACAACACTGTCTGCTGTGGCCCTGCGGAGGAGATCCACACTGATTAAATACAGGATCCCTCCCCTGTTTCCACATCCCCCAAAATCCCCCAAATAGGGACATACTACTCAAGAGTCACAGATCTCCTGGTTCTGAAAGTCTTTTCAAGCTGTGTAAATACATTTCTCCAAACATGTTTTTCTTCTAACATTGACTTTATTATCTATGGGAAGAGCTGGCATTTGATTGCATGAACAGAATTATGGGGGCAACAGCAAGTTATCAGGATAACCCCCACCAGAAAAAAACCAAACCAAAACCAAAAAAACTTCCTTCTTTGTGTTTGAAATTCCACACTTAATGATTTATTCTGGTAGGTAAGGTGGCACAGGGGATAGAAAACTGGATTTTTGTTTTTGTTTCTTAGTCATGCAAAACCAATTTCTGCATTAGCCGTGTCCATTTTAAAAAAAAAAAAGCTCAGCAATTTTTACATTTGCCTAAACATATCAGGCATGGCACAAAAGGATAAACAGTTGCAACTAAGAGCTTTAAAAAGGATTTATAAGCTGGTATCCAAAGGAAAATGAAAAAGGCCAACAATAAGAGTTGATTTTAAAATTCAGGAAGACCTGACTTCAAGTCTATATGATCCCAGATGAGTCCCAACCTCCCACTATTTCCAGATATCACTCTAGTGAGTTTAAATCATAGCTCAGTTGCTATCAGTATTGGTAGAGAAAGGATCCCTCCTGGAAAGTTCCCCTAACCTGTGAAATCACAGATCTCGATAAGGAAAAAATTAGTCCTTTGGGCTAATATTGTATAACAACAATTTGCATTGACAAAGCACTTTAAAATTTACAAAGCAGGGGCAGCTAGGTGGCACAGACACTTAATACTTCCTAGCTGTGTGACCCTGGGCAAGTCACTTAACCCCAGCCTCAGGAAAAAAAATAAGCAAATAAAATAAAATAAAATAAAAATTTACAAAGCATTTCTGTGACAACAACAACAACCCTGTGAGATAGGTAGCGATCATTCCAATTTAATAGATTAGGAAACAGACTCAGATAAAGTAATTCATCCAGTGTTCCATAGCTACTAAGTGTTAGAGCTGAATCTGAATCTATTCCTGATGTTCCTTTTTTTCCAATACCATTTTGTTGTTTTCTCTCCTAGGGGTCTGCTTATAAAGATAAATCCCCCTAGAAGGGATAGTATGATTAGTTCATTAAAACCTCAGTGAGAATTAATCTAATTATTTTTCTAGTACACCTGAGAGCACCAGGGGCTTATGGGTGGAAACAAAACTAAGAGGTGAATTAGAGAAAAAAGAGGCAAGGAATTGAAGACAAAATGCCTTTAACTTTACACAGCGCTCAGGGGGCAGATTCTATGCCCCTTACCAAATGCTGGGGGTGGGAGCTGGGAACTTCCATATGGGTTCTGTCTGAAAAATCTGGATTGCTGGCCATTCCCAGTCTCCTCACCCCCTCGCCCTCACTCCCTCTCTCCCGTTTCTTCCCTTATGCAGACTTCAATTAGCATGTAAATCAGGTTGGGAGTTATCACACCCAACTGAGAGATTAATGTCTCCCATTAATGTCTGCTTAATGAACACTGCCTTTCCTGCAGGAAACATTCTGGGTCTGTGGCTGAGGAAGCCAATGGGAAGGGAGGATTGGTAAAGGGAGATTTTAAGAGGAAGGCCACCCACGCGATTGCTTCTCTTCACTATCAATTTGCATAGTTTTCAATTTGGCCTTAAGCAGCCTTGGGTGGAAGGAGAATGACAGAGAAATCTCACATGCTTTTTCTGAAGGACTTGTGGGTTAGCAACCATTCGAGCTGTTATCCACACTTTGGGAAGAAAGCCCAGGAAGACGGGAATGGGTTTCTGGATGAGCTGGATGGTCCTCCTTACCTTTGTTCTCACTGTCTTTCCCTTCTCCCTTCTCTGAGTTCTCATCCTTCAAAGCCTGGATTCAAGACCCTTCACGTCTTCCCCGACTATTCCAGCTCTCACTGTTATCTCTCTTTTCTAAGCTCCAACTGCACTTAGACTCCACACGGTACAATTTCAGTTTTAGTTATATGCCGTAATCCATGGTTGGATTTACAGTTGGGATAGACTACTTAAGAATGATTAAGTGTGACCTTAAGCAAGTTCCAATTTTTTTTGGGTCACAGCCTCTTCTGTAAAATGTGAATGGTAAATTAGATCAAGAGTGTCAGATTCAAATAGAAACAGATATCTGGTGGGCTGCATAAAGACTTAGAAAATCACAAATATTACCTATGTTGTATTTTATTTGTATTTATTTTGGTAAACAATTCCTAATTCAATTTAAATCTGGCAATATTCAAGTTTGCTGCTTCTGGACTGGTTGACTTCTAAGGACCTTCATCTGTGGTAAAGAATATGGTAGTCCAAATTATTTTACAGATGAGGAAACTGAGACTTGAAAAAGTGAATGACTTGCCCAAGGTCACACGTTGACCTTGTCATCATCCTGCCTACTCCCTGCAACTCTTGATTTTAGAAAAGTCATGTCAGTTGGCCATCCAATGCATAAACCCATTTTCTGTGTTACTGTTGTCAAGAGCATCATCATCCTGCTAATCCCTAGGCTAGCAAGGACTCTTCTTTTAAACTCACTCCACAAATGCAACTTGTTGGCCAGTCCTGTCATTTTTACCTTCACAGCATCTCTCTTGCACATCTTCTCTCCAGACTCATAACCACTACCCTAGTGCAGGCTCTCATCATAAAATAGACAGGCAAAGCCCTAACTTTTGGTCTCAGGCCCCTTTTAGATTGTTAAAAAGTATTGGAGATCCCAAATAGCTTTTTCTTATAAGAAATCAAAACAGGCAAAATTGAAAAACACTGATTCATTAAGCTAATAATAATTTTAAACCCATTGAAAGTAATTATAACATTTTAATAAAAATAACTATATTTTTAAAATAGAAAAATGTGACAAGAGTAACATTGTTTTAAGTATTTTGTAAATGTCTTTCATCTTAGCATGACAGAAGACTTTTGAACTTTCATATTTGCTTTTGCATTTAATTTATTGAATATGTTTTGGTTGAAGTATATAAAGAAAATCTGGTCTCATGTAGAGAAGGATATTTTAATAGGCAGAGAATGTCTCAGTATTATTAGAAAAAACAATTTTGACCTGTGGACCCTGAAAAACTCCAGAACTCCCAGGAATTGGTGAACTTTGAGAATCACTGTTTTTGATTATTGCAGTAGCTTTCTCAATAGGCTTGCTTCCCTTTCTCTATTCTATCTTTGCTTCAAACCAGCCTCATGAAGCAGCCAAATCAACTCTCCTGAAGCCCACATCCTGAAGGCACTGTTGGTTCCTCACTCTCTTTTAATCAGCTCCAATGGCTCCCTATTACTCCCACTATCTAAGGGAATGTAAAGTCCTTCACAACCTTCCCCTTCCTGTGTCTTCATTCTTCTTTATTTTATTCTACTCCATGCATATACCTTTACTTCAGCAACACCGGCCTTTGTACACCTCCCTAGTCCATGCCTTTTCACTGGCAATCTGTGCTCAGAATGTTCTCTCTCTTTGTCTCTGCCTATTGCTTTCCCTGGCTTACTTCCCATCTCAACTCAAAATCTACCTTCTGCATAAGGCCTTTTCTAGTTCCTCTCAAGCCTCCCTACTCTCCTCAGCTAATGCCTTTTCTCAGATTATTTCTCACCTATTCTCTATAAAACAGTAATCAAGTTTTTTCCCTGGCCGCCAATCCCTTTTATATGTTTTTTCCCTATTATAATTAAGCTACTTGAGGTATTTTTGTATCCCACGTACCTAACACAGTGTCTAGCTCAGTAATATTTAATATATGTTTTTTCATCTATTCATTCACATCATGATTTGACTTGAAACAACTATGAACTAAGTACAGAGTGACCAAATAAATCTTGGTCACTAAATGAGATGCAAATTGTAAACCTATGAGTTTAATGGCTCATAGGTTTAGAACTGAAAGGAACCTTAGGAAATCATCTAGTTCAACCTTCATGTTTTAAAGGGCTTCCTCTTCTCTCATTTTTTCAGTTGTGTTTGACTCTTCATGACTCCATCTGGAGTTTTCTTCAGCAGAGATACTCAAGTGGTTTGTCATTTCCTTCTCCAGCTCATTGTGCAGAGGAGAAAACCGAGGCAAACTGGGTTAAGTGACTTACCGAGGGTCACACAGCTAGTGAGTATCTGAGGTCAGATTTGAACTCAGGAAGATGAGTCTCTGTCCACTCTGTCTCCTGCCATCTGTACCTGTCCATGCCTCGCATGGGTATCAATGGAGCTTTCCCCTGGGTGCTGACATCTAAAAGGGCACACTTGGAACATAAATTTTAGAGCTGGAAGAGGCTCTAGAAGGTCATCTGTTTCAACTTTCTCATTTTAAAGGACCTTCCCCTTCTCTTTTTTCTAGAACTGTAACTAGTAAGAAGATGAATAGGGCTTTTCCCAGGTGCTGACATCTAGTCGGACATATTTTCTCTCAGGTGAGGCTTGCTTTTTCCCAGCAGTTACTGCCTACCCTACAATTCACCTTGCAGTGAACAGACTTCATTCATTCCCCTGGCTACTGCCTCCAGCTCCTCCAGCACACTACTCCTACACCCCCACCCCCGCCCATTTCATTCCCTAATGCCCAAAGGGAAACTGTTTCCCCCAGGTACAATTGCACCTGTCCCTGCACTGCCTTTCCTCCCCAGGCTCCCAACTAGATCCAAAGCGGAACTAACTGCACTGTCCCAATTCTTCCCACTTGGTTGACTGGGCCACAGTGTGTCTGGTTGCTCTCCCCACAACACTCAGCACAGAGCTGGACACACAGTCACACATTTAATGAATATGTGTTGATTAAATAATTGATTCCCACAAAGTTTTTTCCTTTGGCTTTCCTACTTCTATCCCACCAGACAAAGCAGAAGGCTTGAAATGATATCTTAAACTCTAGATTTAAGGAAAGGAATATGGAGTATCTTAAATGAATGTTCTATGACCAGAACACAGCACAGTGCATGGCACATAGTAGGCACTTAATAAATGCTTATCAATCGATCTCTTCAACTGTTTAGAGCTTTTCAGAGCTTTTTAGACTCTCATACTTGTAACCTTACTTGGATAATCATTACTAAATACCTATGCTGTGCTAGCTCTTCATTACAAGACCAAGAGACGTTTTAAAGTA
Source organism: Sminthopsis crassicaudata (assembly GCF_048593235.1). Classification (NCBI taxonomy): domain Eukaryota; kingdom Metazoa; phylum Chordata; class Mammalia; order Dasyuromorphia; family Dasyuridae; genus Sminthopsis; species Sminthopsis crassicaudata. Next base: position 505,047,555 of record NC_133618.1, read on the forward strand.
TGTTTGGATCCCTAGCATCCAACACATAGAGGTTCTTTACTGGGTTTATTTGCTGAGAGAGACAGCAAATGTGAGGTGATGTAGTTAGTGATGAGTTAGTGAAAAGAACTTTGGACCTGGAGCCATGAGAAACTTGGACTTAAATTCCGTGACCACTCCTGGTCCTTAATTATGTGATTGTGATCATTTTGGGGGCAGGGAGATGAGGCAGCACAGTGGATAGAGAGCTGCCCTGAAGTCAGGGAGACCTGAGTTCTAATATCTTTTTAAAACACACTGTGTGACCTTAAGTAAGTCACTTAACCTGGTTTCCTTTAGTTTCCTCATGCCAGAAAAAAACTGGCAAACCATTCCAGTATCTTTGCTAAGAAAAAAATAGGTCACAAAGAGTCAGACATGACTGAAAAAACAAGAAGTTAATTTCACTTAGCTTTATTTTTTTTTAAGAAGCTTTATTTCTTCATCTGTAAAATGGAAATAATAATAATTGAAGAACTTCCCTCAGAAGGTAAGGATTAAGGAAAGCTCATTTTTAGAATAGAAGGTAAGAGCAGTGGTTGAGATTTGCAGGAACAGAGTTTGGGTCACTGGTTGCCCTGGTCTTATCCTTGGGTAAAAAGATTGGGATGGCATTTCCAAATCTCACTCTTTCTGGGTTAGGAAAGAATAGTTGTTATCCTCTGGCTCTGTCCTCAATTCTGACTAACATAAACGCTGTGCTTCAAAAGTCAGAGTCTCTTAAAAGAAAAATACAAAAAAACAACAGCCAACTCAGCCTGGAGATACAGTTTATATGAGTCATTCACGTCCCTGCACCAGCTTTCCATCTTGATCTGTCTCTCCTCTTTTCTCCCTTCCTCCTTCCAGAGGTCTCTGCTCAGGGCTTTATCCATCATCACGCCCTGTCAGAAATGTCTTCCCCCCCCACCCCAGCTTTTCCATAGCTGGAGCCCAGGCCCTCCAGGGAGCTGGTGGTATGGAATAGAGTGCCAAGGACTGAGTGGGTATGGGAGGACTTCCAGCTCTTTACTTCTGTGCCTTCCCTGGAGGTCTCACAGGCCTCTCTGGCTTAGAAGAAGACTTGGAGGAAAAACAACTCATCCTTTTGTTATACGTCTCAGACAGAATGCTGTTTTTAACACGATTCAGTTTGTCTCTTTCAAAAAGAATTTGGATTCTCAGTTTCGTAAGTTGAGCCATCCGCCCCTTCATCAGTACTCACCGGACCTCCCTCCGGGTTCTGGATGTACCCATAGGCGATGGTTTTGTTGATAGTGAAGCCAAAGTCTGCCCTTCGAATATGGCCAACTACTTTTTCATTTCTCCAGATGGCTTCCAGGCCAAACATGGGCACCTTTCTGTTAAAAAAAAAAAACAAAACAAAAAACAAAAAATAAAACAACAACAATAAAATATATTTTATGTGTGTGTGTGTGTATATATATATATATATATATATATATATATATATATATATATATATGTCCACATTCAACAAAAATGTATTAGACACTATGAACAGTGGACTGAGGTAGATTTTAAAAAGTAAATAAGACATGTTCTCTTCCTTCAGGGACTCTAATTCTGAAGAACTTAGTGAAGTAGGGGATAAATGAGGCACACAACTGTCACCCTGGGCAGAGCATGAGGCAAAGAACCATAAGTTCAGAAAAGGACAAGAATGTCTAATCAGGGGATTTCTGGAACCAGGGTTCAAGGAGGAGGTGGCCTTCGAGCTGGGTCTTGAGGGATGACTGGGGTTTTAACAGATAGAGATGAAGAGGAGAGAAAACACATTGGAAGCATGGAATGTCATCAATCAAGCAATAAACAAGCATTCATGACAGAGTGGCAAGAACTGTGCTAAGGGATAGAGACACAAAGAAAAAACCAAAATGGTTCCTGTCCTCCAGGAATTTCCATCCTTTGGGGGAGACCATGTGTACATAAATGAATATGGTGAAATATACACCGAAGGAATACAAAGCCAATTTTTTAGGGAGACATTGGCCCCTGGGAAGATCAAAACAGGCTTTGCATGGAAAGTATTGCTTAGGGAGAGTTTTGAAGACAAAAAGGAATTTTAAGGGGAGTCCATTCCAGGCATGGCAGATAGCCAATGCAAAGGTGTGGAGATGAAGTCTGATATGCGAGGAACATCAAGAAGGCTGTTTGGACTGTACCAGAGAGCAAAGGAATGCCAGTAATATATGCTGTTCATGTGCATGTGTAAAAATGCACTTTTTCATAAAAATAAAAATTTCTGTCTATATGTATCTATCTGAACATACACATATATGGGTATATTTATACACATAGACACATGAGTATAAATATAAATGTTATTTTATACTTATTGTGTGTGTGTGTATGTGTGTGTGTATGTAGATTTGAAAGGTAATTTGGAGCCAGGTCATCAAGGGCTTTAAAAATTAAACAAAGGGAGGCAGCAAAGGTGGCGCAGTGGATAGAGCACCAGCCCTGAAGTCAGGAGGTCCCTAGTTCAAATTTGGTCTCAGACACTTAACATTTCCTAGCTGTGTGATCTTGGGGAAGTCACTTAACCCCAAGTGCCTCAGCAAAAAAAAAAAAAAAAAAAAAAATTAAAGGAACTTTCATTTAATCTTAAAGGCAGTAGGAAATCTTCAGTTTCTCCAGCAGAGATGTGACATGGTCTGCCTTTATTATAAGCAAATCATAGAGTTACATTGGCTCAGAAGTTTGAAGGATTTGGGGGGATTATTGGATATAATATTTTGATAGAACTTTGGTTAAATGAAGGAGAAAAGATTGAAATAGGTAGCAAAATAAGTAACAAAAAATTGGAAAGGTAGGAAAGGAGCAGGTTGTAGAGGGCCTTTAGGAAATAGGGAGCCATTGAAGGTTTTTGAGCAGTGAAGGAGCATAATCAGAGAATTAATCTCATAGAATGGGTAAAATGAATTAGAGGTGGGAAATAATAGAGGTAAAAAGAATGATGAGGAAATTCTTATCTAGGGACATTCTACAAAGGAAAAGCTTGAGGATTCTGGGATATGAAGATATAGATGGAAAGCTGGGTTCCAAAACCAAAATTATGTTCACATTACTCTACTTGAACATCCCAACCTCAGAGAAGAGAACAATGGAATGAGGCAGTGATTCTGATAATGAAGGGGGGGGGGGGGGGGGAAACACAGCAACTACAAGTCAGAAAAACTGGATTCTCTAGCTTATTTCCAAATTCAGAAACCTGGGCACTCATCCATAATTTCAAAGTTCCTTTCTCTGTCTATAATATCTTGAGAGCCACCCCTTGGACACAATGAACTTAACTAGTGGCCAGTGGCCTTGTCTGGTTCTAGCTCTTGTGAGTCACTAATGACAGCACAACCTTGAGGGCTTCATGCACCTGGGTCTGGCTTTTTTCATTTTAAGATTAGAGACAAAGAGGCCCTGATCTCACTAACTCACAAATAGATAATGGACATAGAAAGGTATTTAAAGCTATGGGGAAAATGAAGGCTTTCTTTTCTCTTTGGAAGCCCTGCACCAAAAGTGAAGTGAAAACAAGGGATACTTGTCTCATATTTTTTTAAAATCAAGCACCTCAAAAAATACCCATAGGGGCAGAAAGCTGCTTTTCTCTGTTGTTTCAAAGTGGATTTCTGGATGTTGAGGATGCAAATCCAAGAGCGTTCTCCGGATCAGCATGGTACTTGTTTGAGAACTTGGCCCTGCTTAGTGGAGGACTCTGGCATCTCAATTCCAAACCCTAAGCAAAAGTTGTGGGAGGAGGAGAAAGAAGAGAAGGAGGAAGAGATGAAGGAGGAAGAGGAGGCAAAGGAAGAGGAGGAGGAAGAGAAGGAGGAGGAGGAAAAGGAAGAGAAGGAAAAGGAGGAAGAGGAAGAGGGGAAGGAAGCATAGGAGGAGGAAAGGGGGGAGAAGGAGGGGGAAAAATAAAAAAAGGAGGAAAAGGAGGAGGAGGAATCAAGCTGATATACAAATAGGAGATAACCATAGATTTTTTCCTTTCTTTCCTGTGCCCCACTTCACCCTAACTCCTCACAGTTGATACATCTTTTGAAGGGCTTCATAAAATATAGCCAGGAATCTGGCCACATGTGACAAAGTTCTCTCTGACTGTCAGTGATACCAGGCCCACATCAGTTAAGCCCCATAATTGCAGCAATGGTGTTTTGCCTTTCTGCCTTTTATTGATGTTAAAAGTCTTAAGAGGATCATCAGCTGGATTATTTGTACTATTTGTAAAAATGTTAATGCTGTTAATAGTCTTATCTTTTATCTAACTTTCCATATTCTTTCCCCCAAACAGCCATAGAAATCTTTTTCCTAAGGCACAGCTCAGACTATTTCTTCCTCTAGACATAAACCTTCATTGACTTATCCATTAACTAGGGAATAAAATACCAAATTCTTAATCTTTGGCAATCCTCTGCATTTTAGGGGATTTGACTCCATTTGACTCCAAATTCTGCTTGCTTCTTTCTCTTTCTTTTTTCTTTTCTTCCTTCCCTTTTAAAAATTCTTTCTTCTTCTCTTCCTCCCTCCTTCTCTCCCTTTTCCTCCCTTCCTCCTTTCTTTTTTCCTTCCATTCTTTGCTTATATTTTATTTTCCCAAATTAATAAAAATTTAACATTTGTCTTTTAAATTTTGATTCCCAATCCTCTCCCTTCTTCCCTCCCTACTCTCCTCTTGGAGATGGACTAGCCTTACAGAATCACAAAATATAAGATCCATACAGGACCTTGGAAGTTATTCAATCTAACCTGCTGCTGACAGGCCATACTTCTATCACATTATTTGAACAAAGGGACATCCAGCCCCTGCCTGAAGACTTCCAAAGAGGAAGGAATGGCTAACTCCTGAGGTAGGCAATTCCATTTTTGATGGTTCAGATTGTTAGATTTTTTTTTCTTAAATCTGACTGAAATTTGCATTCTCTGAAAAAAAAAAAAGCCCATTGCTTTTAGTTCTGTTCTCTGGGGCCAAGCCAAGTAAGAATAACAATAATAATAATTAGTATTGATATGGCCCTTTAAGGTTTGTGATGCATTGTGTATATCATCTTTGTATTTGATCCTTTCATTCTTCCTGAGACTTAGATGCTATTTTTAGATCCATTTTGAAGATGAACAATTGGAGACTGAAAGGTTAGGTGATTTGTCCAATTGTTAAGGGTCTCAGACAAAGGAACTCAGGCCTTCCTGACTCCAAGCCACTGCACCATGTAGCTATCTTAACAAATCCACATTCTTTCATGTTAACATCCCTTCTAGTGCTTAAAGGCAGCTGTCATCTTTTCTAAATATTCTCTCCTCTCAGGTAAACAAACCCAGTTCTTTAAATGATTCCCATGTGGCATATTCTCCAAAGCTTTCCTTATCCTGTTTATTTTCTTCTGGGTACAATTCAGCTTGTTTCTATCCTTATTAAAATGTGTGGCCCCAAACTGAACACAATAGCCTAGATGTAGCACTGCCAGAATAGAGCATAACAGTGCTATTGCCTTCCTTATGCTGAGAGGCAGAATACAGAAAACCTGAGTTTAAATCTTGCTTCAGACTCTCATTAGATTAATTATTCTAGTTATGATTAGATAATTTCAAATCATTTCAACTTTAATAGGTCTTGGTTTCCTCAGCTATAAAATGAAGGAGCTAGACTGAAAGATCCTGAAGTTTCTCTTCTAGTTCCAATGATTTTATGCCTCACAAAGTGCAGGATAGGACAGCATTCATTTGGGGGCTGCAGTGTGAGACTATTGATTCTTGTTGGAGTCCACTGGCCCCCTGCCCATCCATCTTGCTCATAGGAGCTGCTGTCTCACCATTAATAGCTCTCTGAAGGACCAGACAGAAAGAAGGCTATATGAATTAAGGAACATCTGAAGCCAATGAGAATCACTTTCCCCTTCTTCTTATTCTTGGCTGTGGCCTTTCCTTGGAGAAGAGTGATAGTTATGTAAGGGGTAAATGGAGCATCTTAGTTTTCCAAATGAAGACAGTCTGGAAGTGTTATTCTAGTTTTGAAAACATTGATTAAAATTATTCTCATCCATTGCCACCCACAAAGGTGGAGAGAAAAACAAACAGAATCAAAATATATTTTCTTGTTAAAAATCATTATTTGCCCAGTGTAGGTTGTCATTACACTTCAAATTCAATTCAACACATAGTTATAAAATATTTTGGGTGTGTGAAATTCAGAATTTTGGTAAAACACAACTCTACCTTTCCACACAGAGCTTAATAAAGCGGCTTCATATATTTACTGTGCAAATAGCTATAAGATAAAATAATATATTATAGGTATATTAAAAATGAAAAAGAAAGTTCTATGTTTGGTCCAAGAAGGTGACAACCCATTGGCTGTATTTATGGAAGATTTCATGAAGAAGTGGCATTTGATTTAGGTTGTAGAGTAATGAGTAGGATTTCAACAGATCTAGAGAAAGTTAATTCACATACAAACCCCCCAACCTGGAGCAAAGGTGTGAAGGGAGAAAAGTGCTGCAGACTGTGAGTAGTTCTGTTTGGCTTGTACATAGGGCCTGTGTAGGGAAATTGCCTGAAAAAAAACGGAATACAACATGAAATATAGAAAAGTAAGAAGGTACCAAACTGAAGAGGATCTAAAATGCTCCTATTATTGCTTTTAAAAAGTCTTATCCCAGCTGTGGAGTTGAATGGGTAAAGGTTTAGGCAAGGAATGTTTTGTGCCAGAGCTGTGAGCAGTAGTGGTGGGCAGGAGCCTCAGAAGGACTTACTTGTCAATGGTAAAACAGACCAGACGTCTGAAGAGACCAGCAGCCTTCTGTTTTTCTAGGACTTCTCTTCCCAGAAAGGGAATGCTGGACTTCAGTTTGCAGGCAAAAGCCAGCCCTGCTTCCAGAGGCGTATCATCCGAGCGAAGGTCTGCATGCCAGTGCCGGTAGCCTGCAGGGGATGCCCAATGTTACCACAGAGTCAAGGATGGCAGGACTTAACCAGAACAAAGACAGCCTACAGGGTGTTGTTTCAAGCCATCAAGCCATAAGCAGCATTCATTAAGTGTCTGTGCTAAGTTCTGGGGGTGCAAAAAGAAGCAAAAGGCAGTTTCTGTCCTCAGAGAACTTACAATCAAATTTGGAAGACCTCATGCAAACAAATATATTCAAAGCAAGCTATATACCAAATAAGTAGGAAGTAACTAAAAGAGGGAAGGCACTGGAATTAAGAGAGCTTAGAGATGACTTCCCAGAGAAGGTGACATTTTGGATGGGATTTAAAGGAAGTGAGGGAATTCAGCAGCAAGAGTGAGAACAGTGACTGTCTCAGGCATGGGGGACACACCGAGAAAAGGCTGGAAGCCAAGAAATGGAGTGCAACATCTCAAGCCCAGGATGACTATATCAGGGTACACATTAGGGAGTCTTTTTCCACCCACAAAGACAAGCACTCAAGGAGGTCAGAAGAAGCAACACAAGGACATTTTCAAAGTCTCTCTGAAGAATTTTAGAATTGATTGTGACACATGGGACCCAGTGGTACAGGATCCCACTTCTTGATTCAATGAGATGATTCAAACCAGTTCCAATGATCTTGTGATGAAGAAAGCTATCTGCACCCAGAGAGACTGTAGGAACTGAGTATGGACCACAGTGCAGCATTTTCACTCTTACTGTTGTTATTTGTTACATTTTGCTTTCTCAGTTTTTTTTTTCCCTCTTGATCTGATTTTTCTCGTGCAGCAATATAACTGTATAAATATGTATACACATGTTGGATTTAACATCTATTTTAACATATTTAATATATATTGGACTACCTGCCATCTAGAGGAGGGGTGTGTGTGGGGGGAAGGAGGGCAAAATTTGGAACAGAAGGTTTTGCATGGATCAATGTTGAAAGATTGCCCATGCATATGTTTTGTAAATAAAAAGCTATAACAAAATTAAAAAAAAAAAAAAGTAGCTAGTTGTAAGGGCCCTTTAAATGGGCGGCACAGTACAACGGGAGATTTGAGTGGCCCAGAAGTAATCTCTGTGGATATAGGACTGCCCTGTGGGTGGGATCCTGGCCATATTGAGATAGCTTCGTAATGGGTGACGGCTCTCTCACTGGTTGGCTGTGTGTGTGTGACCTCACAGGCTCTTTATAAGCCCACTGCAGACAGCAGTTGCTCTCTTTAACCTGGCTCCCTAACCTGGGTGGCTAAGCCAAGATGGATAGCTGAGAGGTAAGGAGTTTGGTAGTGAACACGTGGGTCTTCAGACCAGGTGTTCACTAGGGAACCAACAAGTCAGAGCATTATGTGAGTAGGTATAATAAAGGCTTTTAAGATTACACGTGGCTGTTCTTGAGCGCGCTACCGGTTATTAAACTATAGATTCAAGAGATCGTGGCCAGAGACCTTTGAAGGCCTCAGAGGAGGCGAGCCGGGTAAAATCATTACTGCAAAGGTCAGTGGTCAAAGGTGCTCTGTTGGGCCTAGGATAGATTAGTAATTGTAACTGCCGGGAGGGCATGTTACAGCTAGTGATCCCTTTGAAAGGCACAGGGAATCTGAAATTAGGGAAAATGAGATTTAAGATCTGAAAGTTCCCTTGAGAAGGAAAGGTAATATGGCTACAGCAAATACTGTACATTGATTTGTGTCAAGGCACAGCATAGAGTAAGGAGCAAGCCAGGAAATCTGAAAAGATGTCCGGACCAATAAGGGAATAAGAAATCTAGATGAAGACAGATTTGTTAGCTCAGATAATGTCTTGGAGGAGATCCAGACTCAGTGAGGGTTCTGGGGTGTGCTGGGTCAACAAGGACCTACCTTTCTCAATGCTCAGGGAGTCTATTGCCCGGTAGCCTGCATTGACAATGCCATGCTTGGCACCCGCTTTCATCACAGCTTTATAAACAGGTATACAGGATGCCTTGGGGATGTGCAGCTCCCAGCCCATCTCCCCAACAAAAGACAGTCTCATGGCTCGAACCTGTGGAGAGAACAAGAGGCCAGTTCTCAACCTTGTTTTCAGTTCTACCCTTTTTATAATCCTCTCCAAATATGTGTATTTAATAGATTCATGGGGCAGCCAGATGGAACAAAGGAAGACCAGGCCTGGGGTCAGGAAGACTTAACTTCCTAAGTTAAAATCTGACTTCATACTCTCCCTAGCAGTGAGACTCCAGGCAAGTCACTTAACCCTATTAGCCTCAGTCTCATCTGTAAAATGGGCTGGAAAAGTGGCAAACCATTCCAGTATCTTTGTCTAGAAAACTTCAAATGGGGTCATGAAGAGTTGGAGTGAAAATGACTCAACAGCAACAAAAAGAATCACAGAATGTCTGAGCAGAAAGGGCTCTAACTGTCATGTCTAACCTTCTCATTGTATACCTGAGAAAACTAGACAATGGAGCTGACTTAGTTGGGGTCATACTGGGAGTTAGTGGAGGAATCTGCCATCAGAAGTCAGGTATCCTAATTCCCAGTCTTAAGTACTTTTTCCTTCTTTGCTCATCAGATTGTTGAGGACGCGGAAGTTCAAGGCACTTCTACCACTTCCCCCTGTGACACTGTCTTCTTTTCTCAGTATTAAAAGTTACTCCCAAATCTATAGTCATATAAAAATTCTCTAAATTACTATCAATTAGAGAAATGCAAATGAAAACAACTGAGGTACCACTCCACACCTCCCAGATTGGCTAAGATAACAGGAAAAAATAATGACAAATGTTGGAGGGGATGTGGGAAACCTGGGACACTGATACACTGTTGGTGGAATTATGAAATGATCCAACAATTCTGGAGAATGATTTGGAACTGTGCCCCAAAATCTGTAAAACTGTATAAATCCTTGATCCACTAGCTTCACCACTGGGTCTTATCACAAAGAAATAATAAAAAAGGGAAAGGGACCTACATGTGCAAAAAATGTTTGTTAGCCCTTTTGTGGTGGGAAGAAATTGGAAAATGAGCAGATATCCATCAAGTGAGGAATGACTGAATAAGTTACAGTATATGAGTGTAATAGCATAAAAAATAGCATAATAAAAATATTATAAAAATGATGAACAGGCTTATTTTAGAAAGGCCTGGAAAGATTTACATGAACTGATGATGACTGAAGCAAGTAGAACAGGAAAATATTGTATATAGCAACAGCAGGATTATGTGACAATCAACTACAATAGACTTGGTTCTTCTCAGTGGTTCAAGGATCCAAGACAATTCCATTAAACTTTGGATGGAAAACACCATTCTCATCCAGAAAGAAAAAACTATGGAGACTGAATGTAGATCATAGTATTTTCACCTTTTTTCCTCATGGTTTTTTCCCTTTTGTTCTGATTTTTCTCTCCCAATATGATACGTATGGAAATATGTAAAAAATGAATGTACATGTATTTAAAATGTTTAACATTTAACTGGGGAAAAAAGTTACTCCCTGAAATGGATCAAATCTTTTCACCTTAAGGTATAAATGAGCATTAAAGAATCCTTTGTTACCTCTTCTAGGAAAATTTGTTTTTCAAACAAGGTCAAAACCACAAATCAAAGGAATGATTCTCTAATGGTAGAATTTCATATATTGACAAGTGTGGTATGAGCAGGTGGACAGGAAATAAATTTGGCAGAAAGAAAGCCTTCTCTATGTCCTTAAAATGAGATAACACATGTAGAACACTTTGAAAAGTTAATACCATAAGATTATAAAACTTAGCTAATATGGAATGTAGGTCTACTAAATTCCCTTTTCAAGAATGGTAAGCATAGAACCTTGATTGCATTGAGTAGATTGATAGCAATGAGTAGGATCTCCTAGACTACCAAACCTTGAGGATATGGCCCTTGAAGGCCATACCTAAGATGCAAGACAATTTTCATTTTAGGTGTAGTTAATAAAGGACTAATTTAATAACTAAAAAAGAAGCTTATTGAGAACCTACATGTTAGATTCTCTACATAGGGTTCTAGGTAGGAAGATTATTTTAATAGTATATTATTTTTCTAATTTCAAGTAAAGGTGATTTTCAACATTCATTTTTGTGAGATTTTTTTTCCTTCCCTCCCTTACTTTCCCTTCCCTAAGACAGTAATCAATCTAATAAAGGTTATAGATGTACAATCAATTTTTAACATATTTCCATATTTGTCATGCTGGGAAAGAAAAATCAGAACAAAAGATAAAAACTATGAAAAATAATGAAAAACCATGAAAAAAAATGAAAGTAATATGTTTTGATTCATATTCAGTCTCCATAGCTCTTTTCCTGGCTGTGGATGGCATTTTCTATTCCAAGTCTACTGGAATTACCTTAGATCACTGTATTTCTGAGAAAAGCTAAGTCTTTCATAGTTGATCATCACACATAGTTGCTATTACTGTGTACAACATTTTCCTGGTTCTGTTCACTTCATTCAGCATCAATTAATGTAAGTCATTTCAGGCTTTTCTAAGATCAGCTTATTTATTATTTCTTATAGAACAAAGTATTATTCCATTTTATTCATACACCATAACTTCGTCATTCCCCAATTTATTCCACTCAGTTTTCAATTCCTTGCTACTACAAAAGTAGTATAAACATTTTTATACACGTGGGTCTTTTTTCTTCCTTCATGATCTCTTTGGGATCCAGATTCAGCAGGGACACTACTGGATTAAAAGGTATGCACAGTTTTCTAGTCTTTTGGGCATAGTTCCAAATTGCTCTCCAGGACGGTTGGATTAGTTCATAATTTCATGTTGGTATATTTTTTGATCAGTATAGAGAGGATTGAGATAGTACAAACTCGAAAACAACCATTTCTTTCAAGGGACTTGCAATCCAGATGCCAGGACCAACCAGACAACAGATAAAATAAATGTCTCCATCTCCTCACCATCCCTTTTAGCCTAAAGATATGGGAACTGAGACCTCCCTGGTGGGTACAGTCTACGTGAATGGGAATGACAAATGGTTCAGTCTCTATTTAGTAGATTTCAGAGTATGGGCTATCTCAGAATGTGTAAATGTAGAAGAATTCCAGTTTTTGCTAGGGGGAGTGTTCTGGGGCAGAACTAAACAACATTAATACATAGGTCCTTGGGGAGGTGACTTCCTGGACTCAGCACATGTTTAGTCTGGTATAACCTAAAAACTGAGCTGTCAGTTGGTACTTCAGAGCCCTCAGGAGGATCCACAAGCTAACAGTGTTCAGGCAGCTAAAGGGCAAGAGGACTTGTACCTTGTGGTCTCTGCTGTTCATAGCTGAGTGATAAATGAATAGCAATGAGTAGGATCTCCTAGACTACCAGGGAGTTAATTCCATTGTAAACCTGACACTCTAATCGAATGGTACCTGAGGAATTGGAGTCTAAAAGCTTTTGAAACAGCACAAATTTACTCGGTGCTTGCATTTGCTGAGGTCTTTTGAACCTCAGAATTGAAACAGAAACTGTACTTTTGACATTTCTCTGCATCCATTGAGCAGGCTTTGGTGGTACATAAGGATTGCCTTGTCAACTGGATTCTAATTTTAGACAGTCTATGAGGGAGAGTCAGGCTGCCAAGCCAATCTCATTTCCTAGCAGGAAAAATAAAAATTAAAAACAAAACAAAACCATATATTAAATGGCCCAATAGCTCTTAATTCACATTCAGTTGGACTCTTCCCACAGTGTTAACTAGAGAGGTTGTTAAACTTTGGTCTGCATTTGGAAGAGAAAATCAAACTATTTGTTATTGCTCCCCATTATAATATAAAAAGAGTCTAAGAGAGTATGTACATTACTTAAATCCCATTTGCAGACTGGGTGATCAAGACAAGCTGATTGACATTAGTGAACCTGGTGAAATGAAGTGGGGAGCATCAATGCCCAGGTGGCTGTCAGGAGGAGAAACCATACAGGATTTTCTCAAACTCCAAGAGCAGAGGAAACTAAAGAACAGATGTGAAAAGTGCTTTGCAAAGTGTAAAAGATGTAAGCTAACGTAAGGTATTCTTGTAAGATGAAGCCAAGGTGCAAGTGATTGAAGCTGAGAATGTCATATTCACACCTTCATTGAACAGGGGATTAAAATACTAGAATGTAACAACACCTTTATGAAGAATGGAGAATCTGGAAGCACTGAGAAGAGAAAGCTACGAGAACAGATTGAATAAGAGACAGATCAAATAATGTGTGAGAAGAGACAGTAACATACAGCTGTGCCTTCTGGAGGGAATAGAGAGGGCAATGGGGAAATGGCGACCTTGTCCCTGCTATCTGTGTGACACAGAGCAGCTCCCACTTTCTGGATTTTTTTCTCCATGTGTGCTACTAGAGCTCATTCCTTTCCAGACCCACATGTGATCATGTGGGAGGTGATCTGAGCTCCCCAGAAGAAAAGCGCCATAGGTCACATCCACAAACACTGTCTAAACCCAAGATGATGCCCTATGTATTCCCAGGGAGATAAGGTATGAAAAAATTCCAATTGGTCTAATTGAATTTGGTCTCAAAATCGACCCAAGTAATTATCACCATAGAATCGTTATTAGTTCCTGATGATTAACAGCTGGAAACTGCTAACATCTGGTACTCTTTAGTGACCTCTTTCTTACTCCAGAAGAGGGACTTATGCCTGAACATGGCATTTCTAAATAGGATAAAACTGAGGGAGGGAAAGATTTATAACCAAGGTCTAGAGGATTTCTTTGATTGGAATTGCTGATGGTCATGAGTCAGAATGAAAATGAAAGATGAGAAGGTTGATATAAAGGTGTCTAGAGCCAGGGGATAGGGTCAGATCCCATTTAGAGTGTTGTGTTCAGCCCTGGGTGCCATGTTTTATCAAGTTGATCTAACTTAAATATATATATATATGTATTAGATATTAAATATATATATATATATATATATATATATATATATATATATATATTAGATACATGGCTTAGTATATACAAAGACAAAAAAGGCCAGGTCCTATATTCATATTCAGAGTTTACATTCTCCTGGGGTAAGTTAGAAAGCACTGGAAGATGGCAACATGGTCCAGGAGGAAAAAAGTGTCAAATGTGGAGTCAGAAGGTATAGTTTGAATGTTGCTTCTTTCACTAAGGTAACCTATATGACCTCTTATCTCTTGAAGGTCTCAGTCTCCTCATTTACAAAATGAAGTAGCTAAGATGGCCTTTACGGAACTAAATCTACGATTCTATTGATCTTATGTTTCCATATTTCAAGAGGAAAGAGTGTTAATAGTGAGGTGATAAAAGTCTTATGTGGGAATTGGTTGTTTGAAGGATTCTATGACACATTTTCATGACTTCAAATCAGGACTCAGATACTTACTTGCCTAGTTCCCTAACAAAACATCAAAACCCCAAATGAGGTCACAAAGAGCTGGACATGACTAAAATGACTGAATGACAACCACAATCTATGAAATAGAGGTAAGGAGAGTAAATTCTGGTCATGGAGGACAACTCATTCGAATGCACCAGGATGAAAGAATAGAATGTCATGGAAAGCAGCCAACAGAGCAGTCTGAATAGGAGAGAGAATGCATGAATGAGATTAACACAGAAGGCTAGGAAAAATCATCAGGAATATTGATAAATGGAGTATGGTTAGAGGAGGACACCAGGATGCTAAAGGGACTTGAAATCAGTCCACCCAAGGAACCGTTGAAGGATTGTGCACTGTTGAACCTGGAGGAGAGATGACCCACATGGAAAAATAATTACTGTCTTCAAATATTTGAAAGGTTATATAGAAAGGAGATTAGACTTACTAAGTCTAAGTAGACTTAGAGAATTTGATCGAAGCATACCAGACTAGAAACAAAGGGTAGAATTTGGGAAAGATAGATTTTTTTTGACTCAAGACAAAACCAAAACAAGCCTCAAAAAAATCCCTTCCTTACATCTAGAGCTGTTAAAATGAAAGGGATATCTGAGTTACAGATATAACAAATTTCACCAAAGTATAGTGATTTAAGGTTTTCCAAGTGTATCCTTCATAACAACCTTGAGAGATAGGTAGCACAAACCACACCCCCATTTTATAGATGAGAAAACCAAGGTTCAGAAAGGTGATCTGTTCTAAGTGACCTAGCTAGGAAGCTACAGAGCTGAGTTCTGAAGGTAAATTCTGATTCCAAAATTAGTAATCTTGCCCCTAAGTCATCATGTCTCCCAGTGGGGATTTGATGGAAAAAATGCTTATATTGGGTAGGATTTTAGATTAGATAACATCTAAAGTCCTTTTCAGTGTAAAGAATCTCTGATTCTAAGACTACATTACTGAAGTAAGCCCACAATGACTGTGGAGAAGAATGCTTGGCAAGGCAGGTTATTCATAGCACTAACAACTCAGTATTTACAATTAGCCCCACAATGACTCCTCTCAGTAGCACTGGGAGGATGACAGCATCCCCGCTTTGTTTTGTGGGAAATAGTTGGGGCTGTTGCAGAGGCTAATGCTTCTTTTTGTAAGAGTGATCAAAGGTGAATAGATTGACGGCAAATGGAAGGATTTCTGCTGGGATACCTAAGAGGATCTTCAGTTTAGAAGGGTTTTCCATCTAGATCGAGTTTCTAGGATTAGAACTTTTATTAAGTGAGTTGGACAAATTTCCTTGGTGTCTCTTCCTACTTCTTCTGATACCCAACTACTAATAAAATCATAACTAGGTAGAGGTGAACAGGGCTTTGCCCCAGAGTACCAAAATTTAGGGTTCCATTCTTTCAGCAATGTAGAGTCAACTGAGCTTGACATCTAAAAGGAAACAACCAGCTGGTACCCTTTCTTCCCTGGCAACCATGCCCCAGATGATTCCTTCTCTGGCCCATTCTTGACCTACATCTCCTCTCCATCTGCCCTGGGCATGTAAAGTTGATTTGAGGAGATGTTTTGTGTTGCTTTTCTTAGGAAGTGAATATGCCAACAGATTATTAGCTGTGGCTCTGATTGCTATGAACAACTTTCGGGCATTTAGGCCACTGACAAGGCAAAAGACAAGCATCCTGTTTGGGGAGAGCTGTACCTAGCGTGAGGCAACAGGGTTTTGGCCCCAGGATGCTGGCAAGGGCAAGATGCATTTCTTCCTTGATTGGTGGTTGGGGTGAGAGGCTCCTTCCCAGATGGAAGGAAAATTTTTCTAGGCTTTGCTTTACAGAGCTGTTTCCCCAGTAGGTGTTAACCTTTATTATGTCATGAACTCAGAGGTATGTTGGTAAATATTCAAGGACTTGCTCTAAAAAAACAACAACATACCTGATGCATTAAAAATGTATACACAACACACTTTTAAGATTAATCGACATTATTAACAATTTCTTTATCACATTCTTACGTTTGGACAATCAACAAAATTTATAGCATTAAAATAACTGTTTGACATGTATACATATATTGTATTTAACATATACTTTAACATATTTAACATGTATTGGTCAACCTGCCATCTGGGGGAAGAGGTAGGGGGAAGGAGGGGAAAAATTGAAATAAAAGGTTTTGCAATTGTCAATGCTGGAAAATTACCTATGCATAAAATTTTTGTAAAAATTAATTAAATAAATAAATTATTTTTAAAATTTTATAGCATTTCCTGGATTTCAGAGGTATCACTCCTTATCTTAAGAATTTCACAATCAGCTCTCCTGAGACAGGAGGTATCAAAAGTCAAATGACCTATAACAAAATCTCAGTTCTGCCACTTACTGCTGCCTTTGTGATCTTAATCATAAAGATAAATCTCCTTTTCTTTACATATTTACAAAACAAGATTGAGAGCGGAGGATTGGACTAAAAGCTCACCCTGAAAAATTAATTATTGGCTCTCTCAAAGCAGTAGGAGCCAGTTCTAACACACCCCTGCATAGACCCCTTTTCAATATGATGAAGCCTATTGGATGCCTTTTCAAAATAATAATTTTTAAAAAAATAGAATGAAATGCTAAATTTCAATTGGAGGCCAGTGAAAATAAAGATGAATTTTTTTTTTTACCCATCCAAGTTCACAGATCGTTTGAAATCTATCTGCAAACCTTTTGAGAATCCATAAATCCCAGGTTGAGAACCCTTGCCCTAAATTGTCACCAGGATCCAATTACTATGGCATCCTCTCTTGGGGCTGCCTTCCCTTTAAGTCCTCATGAGTTTGTAAGCAGACTCTGATAAGACCCACACCACCACCACCACTCCCTCCCCCAGCTGAATTTTATTCTCAATATAATGAATCTTAGTTAAAAGCTCTTCTGCGATCATCTGACATGATTTGTTTCTCCACTTGAGCTGGGAAGGAACTACTGCATGTGGGTCCAGAAAAAGACGAGCCTTCCATCAAGAGCAATAAAAGGAAAGCAGGTGAGATGTGTAAATACAATCCAGCAACCAAATGGGGGAGGAATGTCTTTGTGGTTCTGCAAGCATCTAAAGCACCTGCTACTTTGAACTGAAAATGCCTTAGAGCTGTGCATCCTGTTATCAGCAGCCAAATTTAGCTACAAAATTAAATGGTTGGTGCAGAGACCTTTTGTGATACAAACTATGCTCTGAGCTGCTAAGGTGTCAAGTGTATCCGCCATTGGGTGCTTCCAGCTTGGCTTCCAACACTCTGTCCCCAGCCTCGTGAAGATTTAATGAGAGAGTATCTATGAAAGTTCCTTGAAAATGGTAAATGGTGGGACAGATGTTAGGTGTTATTTATGATGATGATGATAATGCTGTTTCTATTCTGAATTCAATTCAATTCAATTCAACAAAAATGGTCTAAGGGAAAAAGCGCTAGTCTGGAAGGCGGAAAACCTTTAATTAAATATCAGTTCCACCACTGTGATCTTTGCAAGTCATTTAACCTTTTTTATGAATCTCTTTTTCTTTACATCTAGATGATGTAGGGTTGAGGGAGAGAGGAACATTGTGCTAGATAATCCCTAAGGTCCTTTGCATCTCTGATACTCTGATTCTAGAAAATATTCAGGGCATGATGGGGGAATTTGAAAATATTCAAGTCATGTTCTTGTCAGCACAGAATTTACCATGTAGCAGAGGACATGAAATGTGTAAAAATAACTGCAATGTAATTCAGAATATATTAAACAATATTGGAAAGTTTACTGTTCTATCCCATACTAATATTTCACTTCAATTAGGATTTTGGTAATCTAATGAAGCTCATTCAAGTTTTTAAATTTCATCTTATTTCTAAAGATGTTAGAGGTCAAAGGAACCTTAGAAAACAGGATTGTTCTGAAGGGAACCTTGGTGGTCGTGTTGGTTAAACCTCCTCATTTTACAGATAAAGAAACTGAGGCAGTAGCTTACATGGGTTGTGTTAGTGTGAGCAGTTAGTATGCACACTGAAATCAACTTAAGTCACACTTGGCACTCAAGACCTTTAGTATGTGAATCAGAAGAAGCCCAGAGAGGAATCACATTGGTAGTACCCACATCACTGACCTTTCCAAACCTTCCCTTAGCACCTCAGTTCATGGTTTAAGACACATTTAGAACAATGTACTGGAGATTTGGGACCAGCCCTTACAAATATGACTGGCTTTTAAATACCTAAGGTTCTTAAGAGCCACAGAGTGAAAATGGTAATGATATACAATCTTCTGAGGCTGAATTAAAAACCTGATCATCAAAGAGAGAGAAGTAAGAGCAGTAAAGGAAGACTTGTCTTTGATTCAATTTCAGTAAATTCCCATGTTTCAAATATCTAAAAAGTCCAAAATACTTCAGACATTACACCCCCTCCTTTTCCCCAAACTGGCTTATTTTGCTTCCAAGACAAATTGACATTATCTAAATGCTTATTTTTTGACTCACCAGGATACTGATAACCTTTAGATCTATGCTACCAAAAATACCTGGTTGACTTACATGATTCTGTTTAACATGATGAAAGCCTTATTCTAGGGCTCTTTTAAAAATAATTTTAATATTTTTCTCTAGTTACATGTAGAACAATTTTAACATTTTTTTCTTTTCAAATTCTGAGTTCCAAATTTTCTCTCTCTCTCTCCCCACCCTCAATTCCCATTGAGAAAGCAAGCAATAAGGGGCAGCTAGATGGTGCAGTAGATAGAGAACCATCCCTCCAATCAGAAGGATCTGAGCTCAAACGTGACCTCAGGCATTTAACACTTTCTAGCTGGGTGACCTTGGCCAAGTCAACCCCAATTTCCTCCCCCACCCCCCAAAAAATAAGAAAAAAAAAGAAGGCAAGCAATTTAAAGTAGGTTATACCTGCATAGTCATGAAAAATACATTCATGGAAGTTATGCCGTGAAAGAAAACACAGACAAATCTCTCCCCAAAAAAAGAAAGTAAAGAAAAAGTATCTTCAATCTACATTCATGCTTCATCAATTCTTTCTCTGGAGTCACTTTCATCATAAGTCCTTTAGAATTGTATTGGATCATTGTATTTCTAAGAATAGCTAAATAGTTGACATTAGATCCTTACATAATATTACTGTGTACAATGTATTCCTGGTTTTGCTCATTTCATTTTGCATAAATTCTTATAAGTTTTCTCAGATTTTTCTGAAATCATCCTGCTTGAAATTTCTCATATCACATTAGTATTCCATCATAATCATATATAACAAATTGTTGGACCATTCCACAATTGCTGGTCATCTCCAGAGCTCTTTTCTATTTTTGTGGGTACTGTTGCATCAATGAGACTGTGATCCTTCCCTTAAAGGCATCAGAAGAATTGTAACTCACATACCAGAAAGACCTCGATGTCTTATCACACTTGGATGCATTTGCCCTTGTGTACACATCTGGTATTGGAAATTAGTTACATCATTATCAATCCATTGTGCAATAAGGCCATTGCAGGATGACAAAGTTCTTCTAAACAAAACACTAACGAGGAAATTCAACTCACCTTTTTCTTGGTTCCTTTAAGAGGTATGACTACAACCCTCTAGAACCAGGATTCTTAATCTGGGGTCTGTGAGCCTGATTAAAAGTGTTTTTTTTTTTAAATAACTATATTTCAGTATCACTGATTTCCTTTGTAACTCTATATATTTTGAGCATATAAAAACATTTTTTTCTGAGAAGGGACCCATTGGGTTCTCACCAGATTGCCAAAGGGGATCCATGACACTTAAAAAGGTGAAGAGTTCTTACTGTAAAACAAATGTCTTTAATTGTAAATGTCAATTTACATATTATGCTGGATGGGCAAATGCCAAATAAAAAAAAAATTAAGTCATTGAGGTTATTGCTTTGGTCTGCAGAATGGATGGATTCATCTCACAGTATCTCTGAAAAAAAATCATTCAGAATCTTATTTAACACCTCCAATGACAGAGAAGTCATTACCTTACAATTCTTGGAAAGCAGCTCAAAGATAACTGATAAATACACACTGTATGAACTTGTCTGCCCTTCACACTTTCACACAGGAGACCATGAATGGTGTGTAATTGTTTATATAACATGTGCAAGATGGGGGAAAGTTCCTCTCTCCAAACTAATCAAATCATAACTGCTAGGATAACCCCTTTCCTGTGGCTAGGGCGTCACACACCTACGGGAAAAGAAATTAAATTTCCTTTAACCTTAAATTAATTTTCAGAAGAAAAACACTTTATCAGCCAGACTTGTCATGAGTTTTCCTCCTGGTGATGGCAGGCGCTCGCATGCTGCTCTCCAAAGGAGGCCTCTACTGTTTGGAGGAGCTAAGAAAACTGTATTTACTGAAGTAATTGCCAGAGATTCATATCTTGATCCTTCGTACTGGAAAAGGGGGTTCTGGGGAAGAGGCAGCCAATACAGGAGGCATGTTGCAAGAGCATTTAATGAGCCAAATGTCCTCCTTTTGGCATAGACACAAATATTTTGCCGGAGAGGACAGCTGGCTGCTCGGCTGCCTCTAGGGGAGGCTAAACTTCGCCCAATCCCCTTCCTCTTGGAATTCGAGGATTATGTGAGTCTATGACTAATCCAAATACCTTAGGGAGGAATATTTAAAAATAATACCACATAGTCAGAAAAATTTCCTGACAAGAAGCGTTACAGAATCTCAGTTGCAAAGGAACTAGAGGTCATATGTCTCAATCCATATTTGACCAAGAATCTACTTTTTGACACCCTCCTCTAATAAGTGGACATCTCATTCTCCATTTGAAGACCTCCAATGGACATATCACTACTTCTCAGAGCAATCCATTTAATTTTGGATATCTCTGGAGCTAGGAAACTTCTCCTGACATCCAGTTTAGAATGGTCTCCTGAATTTCTCTCTACTGCCCATAATCCTGCCCTCCAGGGCCATGCAGAACAATCTAATCCCTCTTCCACAGAACTACTATTCAAATACTTGATGCCATTAGTCTGTCCCCCTAAATCTTCTCTTCTCCAGGCTAATCATCTCCAGTTCCTACAATTTAGGTATGGTCTCTAATCCCCTCACCATCTTGGTAGCCTTCCACCTTCCTTTGGACATAGTTCTCTAAATGTCCTCTCAAAATTATCACTTAGAACTAAATAGAATACCCCTGATAAGGCCTTATTAGGGCAGAGGACACTCAACCACCTTACTCTAGACACTATTTGTTATTTGAGGAGGCAATCAACACACACAGATTGCTAGACATATGGGTGTCTCTTTGTTCTTTGAGCATACTACAAGACTTATGTAATGATGGCCTCTTCACAGGAATATGTTGGAACCAGCTCACATGGGCCGTGAAAGCCAATTGTTAAATTAGCAGTGTGAACATTTATACCATGGAAATGGTCAAATGCTATAAAAACAGCACTTGAATTATTGTTTTGTTAATTGTCTAGACTTTAAAAAGAGCTGGATAAAATATTAACAACATAGATTAAGCATAAGTGTGTTGTGCATACATTTTAAAAAGAAAGCCAGTTGTTAAACAAGTATGCCCCTACCTCTTCACCTACTGAGGAAGAAAGTCTTTCTCATTTTTAAAGCTCTCTTTTTGAGCCACAAACTTTTCAGGGTATGTGATGAGAGTATACACATTTATTTATTTCACTAATGCCATGTATACATCCCACTATATCATGGAGTTTCTCCATATCATCGTGGCTTCTCCAGTGCCATCAGAGGACAAGCTCTGTTGGCTAGGTCTAAAAGCTGCAAAGATTTTTGGGGTATGAGTTTGGAAATGAACTGCACAGCTCTTATCTGAACAACAGCCCAGCTCAGTTCAGAAAAGTTCATCACCATGTTGAGTGGTGAATTTTTAACTATAACAACTGTCCAGAATTGTCTACCAACTCAAGGTAGGGTCATGATCTGCATAGGTGGAGAGGAGATTCATATTGACCGAATTGCAAATGCTTGACATGAAGTCAATATACAAAACACACACATATCTATCTATCTTGCACATCTGGTTGGTAAAAATCCAATTGATCTCCTACAAATTCTTGGCACAATGCTCCCACTTCTGCACTGAGTTTCTTGTGTTGAGGGATGTACTGTCAACACATTTTTTAGACAGCACAGAATTTTATCTGTGAGCCACTGGTCTAGTTAAGTATCCTGGGATTCGGGGTGTCTGGGTTGGAGAAGGTCAACAAAGAATTATAATATTTTGAAGTTAAACAGGATTTTAGAAATCATCCATTTTGACTCTCTTGTTGTACAATACACAGAGAAATTGGGTAACTCATCCAGAATCACCTAACTAGTGATACATATAAAACATTTTGTAAGCCTAGGGTTATCTATCTGTCTAGCTGTCTGTCTCCCTGCCAGCTAGCATAGCAATGCAATTGCATAGCCATGGGGATACCCTGATCTTTTTTTAATTAATTGATTGATTTTTTAAATTCACTATTTTTATTTTTCTCTAGTTACATTTAGAACAAAATTTTTACACTTGTTTTTAAAACTTTGAGTTCTAAATTCTCTTCTTTATCCCCATTCCCAGACTTGATTAAGAAAGTACTTGAAGTTAAGCAAAACATTTCCATATAAGTCATGTTGTGAAAGAAAACATAGATCTCTGCCCCTGAAAAAACCCCAACAAAACAAAAACCCAATCTCTCATCTTCTGACATCTTCCACTATACTCCATCGCCTCCTCAGAAGGCTCAAAAGAGAGGTGCCAACTCTTCCCCAGAAGCAGTGAACATGGAAATAGGAAGCCAACTGCCAAAGTTAGAAGGTTCCTCTGGAAACCATCTGGCCCATTCCTCTGCCTTTATAATAATAAAGGAAGGAGATGGTATCTTATTTTGACAATGAGTAATCCTCAGAATTCTATTCTAAGCAGAGCATGGAAAGAGAAGATTTCTGGACTGAATGTAGTTATACCATTTTTCTTTTTCCATTAATTCAACAAATATTTATTGACCACCTATTATGGGCTATGCTTAGCATACAAAGCACTATAGGGTGCTCTGTTTAGAGAAACAGGGAATCAACTAAGCATTTGTCACTAGAATAGCATCACCTAGAACTCAGAATCATGATTGCACCTACCTCACATGTTTCTGTCTAAGGAGAGAATAGTCTAGGCTTCCACTGGAGTATACAAGAACAACCAGAAGGGGCTTAGAACAGAGAGACCCCAGAATTTGGGGCTGGAAGGAAACAAAAGGCATCTTGTACAATCCTATATTTAACAGATGGGGAAGCTGAACCTCAAGCATTCCACAGAATTGGCAGCATACATTAAGCTTCCTAAAGCTCATCTCTAACCATGTTTCTCCTTTCTTGAAAATTCTTCAGTGGCTCCTCATTCTCCAGTGAATAAAATCCAAACTTCTCCTAGCCTTTTTGTTATTGTTGAATCATTTTTCAGTTGTGGGCAACTCTTCATGACTTCACTAGGGATATCTTGGTAAAGATCTTGGAGTAGTTTACCACTCTAGCCCAAAACCCCAACATGTAATCAAGGAATTACATGAGGAAAGATGAGGAAACCAAGGCAAACAGAATTAAGTGGCTTTCCCAGAGTCACACAGCTAGTAAATGTCTGCGGCTGGATTTGAATTTAGGAAGAGTCTCCCCGACTCCAGTTCTAGTTCTCCACTCCCAGTTTCCTAGTCTATCCTGCTTCAAAACAAGCTAAAACTACTCACTGTTTTCTGAAGATGGATTGTGATTTCTCACATCAATTCAAAAGAACAAGCATTTATGAAGTGCTAATGATAAGTAAGGCACTTTGCCAGGATTCAGGGATGCAAAGATAAAAGGTCCTTCCTTCAAGAACCTTACAGTCTACTAGAGAAGTGTGCCTTTTTCATGAATTTCCTTTTGCTTGGATTATCACCTTTTCTCTGGGTCAAAACCCCACATTCATCAAGATGTGAATCAAAAACCATCTCTTACCCAAACACTCCAGATAAATCAAAGGATTGCTTTCTGGAAGGGACTCCCCTTCCAAGGTTATCTTGCTCTATAGATGAGGAAACTGAGACTCTTAAAGGGAAAGTGACTTGCCAAAAGTCACAAAAATAATGAATATCAAATTAAACTATATATCCTCTGACTCCAAATTCAGGAATCTCCTTACTACTCTATGCTGAATGAAACACACACACATAACCCCCCACATACCACTACCACTATCACTTCTTTCTAGGATCATAGCTTTAAAACTGAAAGGACGACTAGAGGTCCTCTAGTCCTAACTACTTCATCTGTTTGTCATCTGTACCCCCTATCCTCAAAAGTCCTTATCTTTAAAACCTTTACAAAATTTCATTTTTACTTCTTTTGTGACATTTGTCCCATCCTGTCTTATTTATTCATTTTAAAGCAGCTACCTTAAAAGAAGGTTAACTTTGGTGACAGAAAATCTGGATCCTGCCTGTTACTTAACTTTTGGGGTCCTCTGTTTCCTCATCTGTAAACTGAAGGGGTTGGATTAAATCTAAGTTAGAGCTAGACCTCTTTGGGCTCTAGATCTAAGATATTATGAATTGTAGTTAACGAATTTGTTCAATCTAATCTAGTAGATTGGAAGCTCTTTGAGGAAACGGGCCATGTCCTATCCTTGTTTGTTGAGGCTCCATGGAAGTCAGGAGGCCTCTCACAAAATAATTGATCTGTGACAACCCCTGAATGTTTAATAAACAAACTTTTAAAAAGTACTTATAGGCTTAACTTTTCATTTTATTCATCCTGTTGCTTGCTAAAGCAACAGAGAGGAAGAGGAGAGAAGAAAATAGTCCATCTCTCAGCTTTTCAGCTCTCCCTGGACAGTAGCCATCCAGCTGGGCTTAGGTGGTTGAGCAATGCCCAGATAACAGGGAGGGTCTGCCTGGGGAGAAGATGGGCAGATAGAACAGGAATACGCATCCAATGGGCTCCCCTCCAGGACTCTGTACTCACCAAGAATGTGAAAGCGTCAGTGACAGCTGGAGGATTGGCCACTTAGCTCTTAATTACATTAAACACACGTCTTCTGAAAGCTTTTTGGCTTTTTAATCAGATGGCAAAGGCATCTGTCTTGCTCACAGGCTGCTTTCAGACTATAACTTTCTCGTCAGACAGGTTTAATTATCAACTTTTGCTGGCAGTTGGAGAGAGGTCCCTCATTCTCCTCCTTGCCAGCTCTATCAGAGAGTGTCCATGACAGAATGAGGGCTAGGTAAATTTTAATAAGAGGAGGCAGGAGATGAAGAAAGGAGAGACAGAGACCATGCCAGCCTGTCTGGGAAACCCGGCATGTTAAACATACACACCCAGCATATTTTTAAGGCATATAATCTGAGTCTTTGACACTGGGACTGTTTCCATTTTATAATCTAGATAACTGAAAAGTGAATTCAACTTGCTATTTGTAAACCTAATCTGTCTGTCTCTGGTGTTTGTTTTTCCTAAGAGAATCCTTTATGCCTAGGATATTCACATAAATGATCAGTATTGTTCTCCACCATACTCCATTATTATAATCTTATGTTATATGATTATATTCCAGAGCCACTGTTTATTTCCCTTTTCTCTCCCTTGCCCCCCCAAAAAAATTATCAGTCGTTTATTTTCACATTATGGGAATTTCATCAATTGTCCCTTGGGGACACAAGCTTTTTAAAGTTGTCTCCTTTGGGACCAAATAAAAAACAATTATACATTTGATGACAGACATATAATAGTTTCCCACCTTTTGGTCATGAGGCAGAGGTAATGCTGTTCTGGAATCCTCATTGTTTTTCTGTTTTGTTTTGTTTTGACCCCGTCATTCAGAGTTCTGCTCCCAAGGCACATTTTTTTTAAAAGCACTTTTAGGTCTGGGAGAAACACTTCCAGCTTAGAATAAAATGTTACAACCCAAGTGAAAACCCAGACTGACTTCATATGACTCAAGAGAAACATCCAGGTGTTTTATTAAGATATCATCTATTTTTTACTATATACTTTTTACATATAAAAACCTTTTTTATTATATAAAACTTTTTTACTATATAAAAACTAAACTATAATTTTTACTATATAAAACACTTTCTTATAAGTGATTTCTCTCTTGTAATGTAGGAAGAACAGAGGTTATTGTTCTTTATTTGGTAGATAAGAAAATGGGGTCAAATGTTTCACTCAGTGATCTATTCCTTTTCTTGCATGCCTGTTTAAGTCACTGAGGCCAAAGTGAAACAGTTCCTTCTCTGGAGCCGTTTACATTCTAGGAGTGTGTGTATTGGGATGGGGTGGAATATAACAAACCTAGAGAAGAGTTTATACAAAGTATGGAGTTACTCTCAGAGCTGTCACAGGACAACGTAAAAAGTGTTGGATTTGATTATCCAAAGATTGGGGTTTAAATTTTGATTATGTCATTTACTACTTTTATGACCTCAAGCAAGTCATCTCAGTTTCCTCATCTGAAAATAGGAAGCTGCACTAAAAGGCTTCTGACGTTTCTCCTACTTCTAAATCTATTGGATTAATAGTTTAGGAGAATCAAGGAAGTCATTCACAGAAAGGGAACAGTCATTTTTCAACAACTAGCACTGCTCAGTAGTGAGAAAGGCTGCTTAGGGAGGTGTTAGGTTTCCAATAACTCTAAATCTTCAGTCAGGGGCTAGATTATCAGGGATATTGTATAATAGGGATTCTTTATGAGGGACACATTGACCTTGAAGGTTGTTTCCAACAAAATCTGTGATCCCCAAAGACAAACAATCTGAAAGGCAAAGATGATGAGTGAGTCCATTCCAGATCTGGAGGTGTGTGTGGGGAAAAAGGGATGTACTGTGCCAGTACAGAGTTGGGAAATGGCTAGTCAGTTTGGGGAATAGCTAATAGTCTAGTTTGGTTTGAATATAAAAGGCAGAGAAAAGAATAAGCTGAAATAAAGTTAGAAAAGTAGATATACATGAACTGATGCAGCATGAAGTGAACAGGGCCAAGAACAAGTACACACAATGATAATGATGTAAGTAAAATGAAAGATAGCTACAGAACAATTACCAATAAATGTTGAAGGAACAGCATGGTTCCAAAGAAACAAGAGAAGAAGCAGCAGGAAGCCCACAGGTGTGGAACATTGCAGCTATTTCCAGAATTTTTTCATAAGTTGATCAACTTTACTCATTTTTAAACTCCTCTTTCTCTTTTCTTTAAAAATATTCTTGTTATTTGAAATGATTCTTTAGGAAGGATAAGAGGAAAAGATGTTGGGAAATTTTGGGGGGATATACAAACAAAAGATATCAGTAAAAATTTCTAGGAAGAAGGAAGGAAAGCAGGAAGGAAGGAAGAGAAAAGAAAATGTAGAAATACATTATAAAGGGTCAGGCTTAAGGGAACAGTATTTATCTATGCACATACACTGTTTCTCTTTCTGTCTCTCTCCTTGAAAACTGGGGCTCTGCATTTTTATATGTATATATACATGAACATGCACAGACTTACAGACACACACACACACACACACATATATATTCAAAAAATCTCAGACTTCATAGTAGTAGTATCTAGATCTAGAGATAGATATAGATACTTTTAAATACAAGTATATATATATATATATATATATATATATGTATGTATGTATGTATGTATAACTTTGTATATCCAGAACCTAGTACAGAATACAGCTTTAAAACAGAGTTAAAGAATACATATCACTTGGAGTCAGAAAGAGCTAAGTTCAAATCTGAATTCAGACACTTACTAGCATTCATCCCCAAGCAAGTCACTTCAGTGTTGTCTGCTTTAATTTCTTCATCTGTAAAATGAGGTTAAGAATAGTACCTACCACCTAGAGTTGAATTTCTAGCAACTGAGATAACATTTGTGAAGTGCTTTATAAATATCAAAGTGAAATAGAAATATGAATTATCATTAGTTCTTTTGAAGACCCATTCTACCTCCGTTATAGTACTTATGGTTAAGTTATTACATATTATTATATTATATTATGGTACTTATGGCTATGTTATCATATTATATTATTATAGTACTTGTGGTTACGTAATTATATATGGTACTTATATTATGGCCCATATATTCTTCTACTCTAAACTTTTAGGTTTTTAAAAGTTTTTTCATATAATAGAGTTTTATTATTTCTATTTTAAAGATAAAGAAATTGACTTATCAAAACTCACAGTGAGTAAGTATAAGAGCCAGAAGTCAAATGGGAGTCCTTGAGTTCCCAAATTCCATACCACCATGCTTTTTGTTTTCTCGCTCTCTCTCAATAACTTCTTGAGGAGATTTTCCATCGGCCTCCTTACCAGCTACAGAGATGCTTGTCTTTCTTCATCCTACCTCTCCTGTCATGGCTTCCTTCTTTGTAGATAGGATAGAGGTAAAGTGATGGATGACATAGTCCAAAGTGATAAACTCCTTCCTGTAGTCTGCCAGAAATCCCAATAATTTGCCAAGCACTATATGACCAAGGACCTACACACTCATTGTCCAGAGGCTAGAAGACCACTGAGTTTTCTCTGCATGGAGAAAAGCAATGGTGCCAGTAGAGATCTGCCTTCAAGAGAACAAACAAATCCCATGCACCTGCTGCCTGCTACCTTTTTCTAATTACACTGGAAAAGATCTCCCATTAGCCATTTAGTATCACCACACTAATGAAAAATTCTAGATCAAGGAGAAAATTCACTCACATCTGTTGTACACTTTGAAAATGTTCTCTTATGTCTGTCTCCCAAATCACTGCTCATTCATCATGAATTTTACAGTATTTATACTCACTGCCTCGGGTTCATCAAATTATGCCCTTCTCTCTGCCTAGGTAAAACACCATTCTAGAGACATGTGCAAATGCAGGGAATGAAAGAAGCAAAACAGCAACTCACAACTCTCCAAGTAATGGCTTGAGAGAATGTCTAGACTAGCGAGGGTTCTGTCAGTGAATTCACTTTAAAAAATATGTTTTAATATAATTGATTTCCTTAGGGATTTTATTTTATTCATTTAAAATGAAATAACATATTGAGCACTTTGCAAAATTTAAAGCATAACAAATGCTTGTCATTATTATTATTAAAAAATCATGCTGAGAAGGAACCCATAGGCTTTACCAGACTGCCAAAGGGGTCTATGACACACAAAGAAGTTAAAAAGGATAGAGTGAGGGACAAATAGAGACAGAGACCCATGCTTCATACATAAAAACCTATGCTTCTAAGGAACAAATGCCAGATTTTGGGGGGCCAATTCTTAGAGCTCCTACTATACAACATGGGGCAAGTCATTCAACCATGACAGGTGTCATAAATAATGGAGGGGTAAGACTAAATGAACTCTAAGTTCCCTTTTAACACCAAATAAAAAATTCTGTAATCTATGAAATAGGATTTAAGACAAGTCTTAAATCTCCCAAACATCATAGATTGCATTATCAACAAATGGCCTGAAATTGGATTGAAAACTACCAAAGATGGCCGATTTTTGAATGTCATCTTTAATTTCTAATGAAAATATCAAAGGATAGTTTCCAAGTCAAGGTACATGAAAAACTTCAGTGCTTCTCTATTATTTATACGATAAAATAAAAGCTCTTTGGTATGATTTTAAACTTCTAAACTTTTAAACTAGATTGCTCGCTGCTTTGCCCTGCCCTTTCCTGTCTGAGTGTACCTGATACAATCCCTCTTCATTTCTTCTTATTGTAGCCCAAGAGTATTGTCTTCTCTAGGTAATTTTATTCTTCCTGGTCAAAAAATAACAACCTCATCCTCCTCCATTTTTTAAAGACCACTTTACCTCAATCTCCCCTTTGTACTTTCCACTTGATGCCCTGCACATTAGAGAACTTGGGGTGGCCCATCACCATACCATACCACCAGGTATAGGCAATCGTGAGCCGGGACACTGTTGAACAGATGGGAGCAGTTTAAGTTTGTATCCAAATGGATCAACCAGAAACCCAACTATTGGCCCTTTGATCAAGCGTATATAAGTACTGTCCCATGCATTGAATAGAGAGCTTCTGAACTCCACACTAGGAAACTACTTGAAGGCTACTTTTACCTGCATGACTGACAGAACTGGAAGTGGAGTTATACTTGGAACATCTCCTCATCCTTTTGTTTATTTATCTGTCACCCTTTTGGATTATAAGCTTCTGGAAGGAAGGAACTGAATCATTTTTATACTTCTGTCCATTGGGCTTAGCATAGTAGCTTGCACATCGTGACACACTTTGTGGAATCTGGTCCATTAACTCCAAATATCGGATGGCAGGCTTTGGCTAGTCCCTTCTCTGGTTTTACTGTCAAATACATGAATGACTCGGCATATTCCCTCTGTAAGCTTCCTGCTTCCCTTCTCCCAAGACAGTAGATTTCCATTTGTTGTACTCCAGCAAGAGCAAGACTTTATTGATCACAGACTTTAGGGAGAGTGGGTAGGGGAAAAAAGATGATAATGATGATAATAATAGAGGCAGAATCTGTGATTATTATTATTCGGCATAGGGAATTTCCAGGCAAGAAAACTCCCCCTACTAACATAGGTCAGAACCTTCTCTGTCATTTCTAGTTTTAGAAAACTGAGATGTTAAATGACTTATCCAGGTCCCAAAGCCTGTACAGCCAAGTTTTTCTGACTCCAAGGCTAGCTCTCTCTATGTTACACCACACGACCATTCATGAAGTAATTAGTATTAGGGGGTTTGAGAATTGACTGGTTTGAACTTTGTGATTCTGGGGGCTAAGCTAGGATGCCAGTCAGTTTTCAACCCTGAACTGCTCCCCCAATTACGCTATAATAATAGTAATTCGTAAAGTACCTTACATACATTATTTTAATTGATCTTTATGACAACCCTATGAATTATTGTCCACATTTTACAGATGAGGAGGTATTGAAAGATGTAGTGATTCACAGAACCAGTGTCTGAGGCAAAATTCAAACTTAGGACTACCCAAGTCCAAGGCTAACAATCTATCTACTGCACCATCTAAATGCCAGCTAGCATTGCCCTTTATTTTACAGAAGAGAAAGAGATTCAGGGAGAGTAACTGACTTATCCAGAGTTTTACAATCAATATATGTCAAAGGGAGTACTTGAATGTAGGCACTCCTGGCTTTGAGGATAGCTCTAGGCATCTCTTCTCAGAATATATTAATAATGATAATATTATTAAATTTACATTATGCTCTAAGAATTGTAGAATGCTTTATTATATTAGATGTCAACATATAATTGTGAGATCATCGGTCCAGAATTCAGGAAAGTGGGATCTTGTTCAATTTTCCTGCTACAATGAGCTAGCATTCATATAGCATTTTAATGTTTGCAAAATGCTTTACTTATGTTAGCTACTAATCCTGAATATCCTTGGCTCAAGTCATTTCCCCACCTACCCTCCCTACCTTCATCTATAATGAGGGAATTGGATGGGATTCTTTTCTTTCCAGGTTTAACTTTGTAAGAATCGATGACTGACATTTGGGGCTCTCTCTGTGGTATTCTTCATGAGAAAGGCAAATAGGTACTGGCTGGGAGCCCCTAAAGCCAGAGTGGGCTGTGTCTCAGTGGCTCCACACGGGCTCAGTCAGCTCCACAAATTGAGCCTTCAAAGCACGGCATGTTCCCCTCCTGGACCTCACCAGCTTCCCCACAATCTGCTGCCAGACAGACGGGCCTGTGATTGTCAAGCTCACTCGGTGATCAAAAACACCACCTGCTTTTTCCCAACCCAAACAAGTCCATCTTCAAGAGAACATGACAGTCTGTATTTAACACTTAATCGCTCTCAGACCAGAAAGGCTGCCGGTGTCAAGGTGGTGAGTTATCGCCAGTGGCCTGGTTTTAATCTGCCTGGTTCCGCTCTAGAGGCAAGGGGAAGAAAACCTTTCTCTCTTTGCCTTCCACAGGCAGATCTTTCCGTTATTTTATTTTTGCCATGCTTGCTTGAGCACAGTAGGGTAATTCAATTTGATAGTTGAGGAAACCGAGGCTCAGAGAAGTCTTAAGATTTTAGGATCACAGATTTAGAGACTCAAATCAAATCAAACCCAGACAGAAGCAGCTAGGTGATGCGGAGGATGGAGTCCTGGGCTTAGAGCCAGGAAGCTCTGAGTTCAAATCTACCCTCAGAGACTTAGTACCCGTGAGCTCCGGGGCAAGTCATTTGATGACTGTCTGCTTCAACTTTGTCAACTGTAAAATGGGGAGAATAGTAGCACCTGCCTCCCAGAGTTGTGAAGAGTAAATGAGATAATAAAGTGCTCAGCATAGTGCCTCGCACACAGCAGGTGCTTACTTAATGTCCTTAATTCAAGATTCAAGATAAGGAAACTGAGGCCCAGTGTGTCTAAATAATTCACTTAGATCATACAGAAAATTCGAGCCAGAATCAGAACTCTAGTCTCCTAATTGCCAGTCCCAGAGGTCTTTGGTAAAAATTCTTTTTGCCAAATAAAGAATCTCTGTTGTTGTTTTTTTTTATTTTGAAATCTTGGTTTCAGGGTACCAGGTTTCTTTAAAAAAGATCACTTTTACACATACTGCATATGTTCAATTATAAACCCCCTAATGCAAATTGATTAGGTAACTGTAAAAAAGCTATTGAATTAAAAGCAAAAGCTTGTCTACTGAAGAGAAATCTTTTTGTGATGAGAGCAAGATGCACGTGTGCTCACAGAGCCCGCCGCTTTCAGACAGGCAGTTTGCTAACAAGACAGATTCATCTTGGTCCCACTCCCAAGGTCCCACTCAGCTCTGAGAACTGGCAGGGGTCCCCAGCTCCCACTGCGGCCTCACTGCAGGTGAAGGGGCTGGGCCACAGACCTAGGCCACGCACACAGTTCTGTCTGCCAGGCCCAGGGAGTCAGCCAGCAGGCGTTGATGGTGTGGGCTGAAATGAGGGGGCAGAAAGAGTTCTTAGGAGGGTGGGGAGGCAGCTGTATCAGGGGCGTCTGGGAGCAACACAGGCAGCTGCCATCTATGAGAGCAAAACTACTCTTTATGGGATTTTTTTGTTGTTGGGGAGGGAAATAGGATGAGTAGTTAAGGAGCACTCCTGACTCCCTTCACAAATGATCCTGTGTGTCTATCTGTCCAGCCCTCTGTCTTGGACTTTGTCTCTCTGTACTTGTCTGTGTCTTTCTACATCTGTCTCTACATGTCTCTTTTTGTGTTTCTTTGTGTTTGGAATAAAATCAAGTGAGATAGAGGGAAAACACACACAAACAGAGTCATGGAAGTCCTTCCAAAAGGTTTAGGAAAACAGGAACATCCACCATCCCAGACAGAGCTGAGTCTACCCCTTAACTGGGGGCCAGAAAGTTGACCTGCCCCTGAATAAAAGGCTGGAATGTATCTTTGGTCCAGGGAAGGGGTTGTGGTTTTAGGGTGATCACCCCCAGGAAAATGCTGAGTTTATCTGCTCTAGGAGGTGCCCTCGAATGCACCAAGGAGGCAGGAAATAAGTAAGACTCAGACAACAACACCCTCTAGCCCCCAAACCCTGCCTCCAGGGAACAAAGGGGAGAGTGGAATTCTGAAGGAATTCTTGGACTCCAAGGAAAAGAAAGCAGCTATTCTCTCTCTGCTTCTCTCGACACTGTTTATTTGTTACACTGATACAGTCCCCTTCCTCCAAAAACCTCAGGGCCTAAACTTTAGGCCAAGTCTTCCCACACTGGGCTCTGGGCTCCAAACCAATGTTCCCCAGTCTGTAACACACCTGGGAATACACCAGGGAGCATCAGCAGGCTGCTTCACCTTGCCTTCTGCTGCTCATCCCCTTAGCCATTTATACCTACACACCCCCTACCTCCAAATATAGAACTCTTATTTTTAGCTATAAATGCTTATTGAAAACACAATTAATAGTTTTTGCCTCCAGGGCAAGAGGCAGAAAACATACCTTCAGATTGTATTTGTAATTAGGGGGAAAGGGGAAGAGACCCAGGGAGGAGGAGTGAGGATAAAGCCTGCCGGAGCTGGACAAGGGAGGAGCTCATGGGGTGTATTTCCAAGTATGTTTGTGTGTGTGTGTGTGTACAAGAGTGGGAGCGAGAGTGAATGATGGAGGTGGATGGAAGTATACCCACTGGTAATTTTATATTGGAACTAATTATACTTGTTATCTAAGTGCTACGTTATTCCTACACAGATGAAGAATTCTAAATACACTATCAATACATTATCAGTTTGGGCCCTCTGGGTTATAACTCTGGTTGTCCTGCCCTCGTTACTGTTCTGACATGTACATTATCTAATAGTGCTTTATTGTGATGTAACTGGAGAAAATTAGTCCTCGAGGGCTTGGCCAGCCGAGCATGGCCATAGGTCTGGAAGTTCAAGCCAAGCTGGAAAGTCTGTAAGGATGAATACCTAGGGGCAGATTGTAGGTCTGCTATCCAAGGGCCAGGCAGCTAAATTTGGAGAGGCTGATGATCAGAAGAATAACAGAAAGAAAAGTAATGAAACTTTTAGTCATCGCAATCCACAAAGATCGTCTGATGAGGGAGAGAAGGGTTGCCGTCTATCTCAGTGGGAGAAAGTCCATACTGATGCAATAATAGATGTTTGGCCAGTTCCAATGGTCTTGTGATGGCGAGAACTTGTGGGCACTGTGTGGCTCACAACATAGTATTCTTACTTTTTAAATTATTGTATGTTTGTACTTTGTTTTTTTCTTATTTTTTTCCTTTTTGATCTGATTTTTCTTGTGCAGCATAATAATTGTGGAAATATATATAGAAGAATTGCACATGTTTAACATTGATTACTTGCCATCTGGAGGAGATGGGGAGAAGGGAGGGAAAAAATTTTGGAACACAAAATTTTGCAAGAGTGAATGTTGAAAATTATCTATACATGTGTTTTGCAAATAAAAAGCTTTAATTAAAAAAAAAGAAAAATTTAAAAATAATAAATTCTAATTAAAAAATAAGTAATAGATGCTTAAAGATTAAGCATCTTACCTTAACAGCCAGGCCTGGTTCTGAGCCGAGCTCCCTGGGCCTCTTCTTGGGATATGTGCTCAGTGCTGAAGGACTTTGAAATGGCTAAATATTTTCTTGGTGCCCAGGACAGCAGACGGAAGAGGGAGCAACAGAGTATTGTCCCCTGAGCCACCTTAAGAAAGTGCCTCTGTCTTCCCCAGTGTTCCCCGTCCCACAACTCTGGTTAGGCTTCCTCTGAGACTTTTCTAGGGGATGGAGACAATCCCCTTCCTTACCCATGTATATATGCAGATAAAGTAATGAGTGTTTTTTATTTTCCTATGCCTTAGTTAAGCCATTTTGCACACATGTGAGCTAGGTAAAACAAGAATTACAATCCTCTTTAAGTAGGTGAAAAAACAAACAGAAATGTGAAATGATTGGCTAAGTCACACAGCATGTTGGGGGTAAATCCAGAACTAGAACCCAATTCCCGATTCTCAAGCCTAGAATGCAACATAAATAATTCTGCTGAGCATTTTGGCCACTGTGAGATAGCCACCAAATCTGAGTTTGTTCGAGCCTCTACAGACATCTTCTTCCTCAACAAGGAGAGAGACCCCTTTACCCAGAGGGCAGTGCATTCTGTGAATCTTTTCTTGAAAAATGAGAGAAGCAGCAGGAATACAGGCCGTACACAGCAGCACAGTTCCTGAGGGCTTTTATTGACCCTCTGGTCAAGAGACCATTCAAAGAAAGTCTTGCCTGAGGATAAGCACATTATTTCATACTGGTCCAGCACTTTTCGTGCTCTCATCCTTAAAGACACAACTTTGAGCTTCTCAGACTATTATCACACTGTACTTTGTAATCCACGGGCTCTTTTCTGTACAAACTCTTTCATTTGGTGATCCGCTGACCTCTCTATGCAGAGGTTCCCAGACCCAGAAAGCTAGTCCTCAGCTCTGCAGAGTCAGTCCCATGTCCAGTGGCTCAGACTGGACTTCCTGATTGGTTCAGAATTCATGATCTTTCCTCCAAAGCCTCCTTTCTTACCGACTTTCTGATTCCTGTCAAAAGGGCACTAGCACTTCCCAGGCACTCAGGTTCACATTCTTCCTACATGTCACATTCCTTGTCAAACTTTGTCATTTTTACTTTCACAGTACCTTCCACATAGTCTTCTTTTCTTTTCTCCAGTTGCACAGCTACCACTCTTGCTCAGGTCTTACTTCTCCCCCACATTATCAGCAGAGCTTTTTCAATATCTCTAGCCTTTCAACCTTCCAACATGACCTCTAGTTGGCTGCAAGAAGTTGTTCTAAAGTATAGGTCCCCCCCCATCTACCTCTCCTTCTCAAACAATTTCAATGGCTTCCCAATGTCCAAGATCAAATATGAAATCCTTTCTTTGGAATTGAAAGTCCCTTTTCGCCTCATCATTTCCTACCTTTCCAGCCTTATACTTTCCTTTCCCTCATGCATTCTACTGTGCCTCAGCACTTGCAGTTCCTCAAAAATGGTACTCCCACCTGTTCCTTTGTACTGACCCAAACACAGTGTTTTCTCTTCTCACCTCCATGACAGCATCCATGGCTTCCTTCACAACTTTTGTCAAATCCCATTTTCTGTAGGAGATCTTTTCTGGGGGCAATCAGTTACTAGCTCCTTCTTCTCTGAGACTATCTTCCACCTCATCTATATACTCTGTATAGTTCTTACACGTTAGTTGTCTATATATTGTCTCCTCCATTAGAATGGGAGCTCCTTGAAGGTAGTGGGTTTTTCCTTTCTTTATATCACCAGCACTTAACACAGTGTCTAACACAGAGTAAGTGCTTAATAAATGCTTATTACCTTGACTTGGATAAATATGTTATCTCCCTTATTGGACTTGCATATGATATATGAGAAAGCTTTGAGGAGCTGGGTTTAAGTCCTTGCTCTGACTCTTGACCGGAACCTTGGGCAATATAATTAGCCTCTCAGAACCTCAGCCATTTCATCTCTAAAATGGGGGTAGTGACATTTGCACTATCTACCTGACAGGGATATCAATAAGAAAATACTTTGTAAAATTTAAATTTCTATTTCTTAATTCTATTATAATCTACTTGAGGTAACTACTATCTTACCTATTTCTGTCTCTCTTTTAGTACTTAGCATAATACCCTATATAACAAGTGCATAATATATGTTTGTATAAGGAATGGGGAAGAAAGGGAAAGTGCTCTGAAAGTAAATATAAGAAAAACCTGGAATGGAAACAGGACTGTGATACTAGCTTTGTGATTATGGACCAATAAATAAAGCTTGTCCGAATGTCAGTTTCCTTCTCTGTAAAATGAGTATGATAATAACAATACTTAGGGTACCTACTTCACAGATTTGTTGCAAGGATCAAAGAAATTATTTATTTTTAGCACTTTGCAAACCTTACAACACTATATAAATGCCAACTGTTCTTTTTATTCAGGAATTATTATTTTTAAGAAAAAAAAAGAAAACTTTTAGTGGGATTTTCATTATAAACCTATGAAGTATGCATGCCAGGAGTTACTAGTGCTATTGTGTGGATAAGAACACTGAAGCTAAGAGAATGGATGACCCAGAAGGAATGAAAAGTGCCTAAATCAAGGCAAGAATCCAGTTTTCCTGATTCCAAGCCTGGTACATGAAAGCTCATCCCTGTAATCTGGACAGTGCATAGCCTCAGGCATCCTATCCTGGTACCATATGTGTGTCCCTGGGAGGAAAAGGAGTGGGGAGCAGATTGGGAGTCATTGGCTCTGCTGGGATCCAAATGGGGATCCCCAAAGGAGTGAATTTACATCTTCTTATTCTTTTCTCACTCCATTTCCTTGAAGGGAAAAGCTGGGGGGAAAATCTCCACAAAAATTGAGCTGTTTCCTCAAAGGGCAGAGAGACCATCTTGGGAGAAAACCATTACCCGGCTGCCTACAGGCCTGTTATTAAGCCCAAACAGACAAAGTCAGTCTGGCCCAGGAGGGAATTTCCAGCTCTTTTTAAAAAGACGTAGTAAAACATGGTGCGGTTTCTGGTGTGAGGTCACATCCAGCTTTAGAAATTGCCTACTCTTTCCCACTTCTATAGTGTTTTCTCTCTTGAAAAAAGTATTTGCAGCCACTGATCTCCTTGATCCTTACAACACTTCTGTGGAATAGTCAGGCAGTCAATCGGCAAGCATTTATTAAGTGCTTACTATGTTCCAGGCATTGTGCCAAATGCTAGGAATACAGAGAAAGGCAAAACCAAACAAATCCCAAACAAACAAAAGCCCAGTCCCTGCTCTCAGCAAGATCACGTTCTAATATGCAAACTGTATACCTATATGACATATACAAATAATCTCATAAGAGAAAGCATTAGCATTGTAGGGGACCAGAAAAGGCCACTTGGGAAGGGGGGATTTCAGCTGCATTTTAAAGAAAGTCAGAAAAATCAGACTATTTGAGATTTGAGCAAATGTGACCTAAATAGATTAAGTACTAATATTATCTGAATACAGATTGAAGCATACTATTTCTTCCATTTTTTTCTTTCTTCCTTTCTTTTTCTTCCTTCTTTCCTTCCTTTCTTTTTTCTCCCTTTCTCCATTCCTTTCTTTATTTTGTTTGAGTCTTCTTATACAAAATGACTAATAATGAAAATGTTTTACATGATTGTACATGTATAACCTATATCAGATTGCTTACTATTTCAGGGAGGGAAAATAGGAAGAAGGAATAAAATTGGAAACTTAAAACTTAAAAAAGCTTAAAATTATATAAATATGTAATTGGTGAAAAATAAAATGTTATTGTAGGAAAAAGAGAGATTAAGTACTTTGTTCAAGATCAGTCACTAAGAGGGTATCACAGGATCATAGTGTAAAACTGAAAGGGACTTAGAGGCCATCTCCTCATTTTACAAATGAAGGAACTGAGACCCAGAGAGGTATAATGTTTTTCTAAAGGTTATATAGCTAGCTAATGATAGACATAGAATTTGAACTGAGATCTTCTGTTTCAAAATGAAATGTTCTTTCTACTTTACCACAACCCTTGTGTCTGCGGACTCATTTACTTATTAGTGCTTCCCACTCTAATGCCCAGCCTGAACCTTAGGGTGAAATCTCTCTTCCTACAGAGTTGATGCCAGTAAGAAGATTCCTGACATTTCCTTTCTCTCCCTGTCCCCTCCATTCTCTCTCAATCACTAAGGGCTCCTAAACTTCCAGGATAGAGGGTCAGAGATAGGGGTGTTTTCCAGACAAAATTGCAATGTTTGCCCTGTTTTCTTCATTCCAGTGTCAGGTCTTAGCCACATAGTTTGTTGCTGCCGTGACAACTGGCAAAGTACCTCTCACTGCCCATTGAAACCAACCTTTATCCATCTCATCACATGGGGACAGGCCCTTGATGTTTTCTATAGAAAGAGTCAGAGAAACTAATTTGTGTCCACCAGATAATCCAAGAATACCTATTGAATGCCAGCTATGTACATGATGTGTGCAAGGGGTAAAGCATATAGCAAAAGAAGGATGGAGAGCATTTCATACATACCAGGTGCCCAGCAGCTTTCACCAGTTTGTGAGTGGAAAAGGGAAAGGCTTCATTGCTCAAATCTGTCTCAAGTACTTCCTGAAGGACTGCCCGACTGTAAGGAAGAAAATTCCAGTTTTAGAGTGTGCAGCAATAATGTTAGAACTGGAAGGGTCCTTAGAATACAGGATATTAGAACCTAATGGGACTTTGGCATATAAATCAGTCAGTCAATAAATATTTAATAAGGACCTACTATGTGTCAGGCATTGTACTAAGTGCTGTGCAATAAAGTATTAGAGTTAAACAAGACCATCTGATATGGAAGGGACCTTACAGTTTAGAATGTTAAACCTAGAAAAACATTAAAGATCAATTAGTTTAACTTTTTTTGTCTTCTAGAAGAGATAACTAAGGCCAAAGGTCAAATTAGCAATTAAGGGAAGAACCAGGACTAGAACCCAAACTTAGTTTTCCTGATTTCTAGCCCAATTTTTCTTCCACTAAGCCAACAGTAGTCCTCAAATTTCATGTTCTTCATTTTCTAGAATTGATTTATTCTTACTGCCACCTAAATATTTGTTCCTCTTCAAAGACTCTTTCATCTGATTACAAATTTTTATAGCAAAGAACTCTATAATTCATCTTAGGATCTGGATCCAGTTCCTTGGAGTTTTCAGATCCATGTATTACTCCACAGAGAACAGATTTCGAGATGGAAGGGACTCTAAATGCTATCTAGCCCAATTTCTCTCATTTTCTGAAGGAGAAAACTGAAACTTAGAGGGTTTAAATGCCTTGCCAAGGTTAGGCAGGTTGTAAGTGACAGATTCAAAAGTTAAAGATTTAAACTCTTTCCCAAACATCCACATCTCTGGATTCCCCATCCTATCCTCGAGATCCTTCACCTTTGCCAGTGACTGAACTGTACTTTCTCCCTGTCATTAATCAGCATTCCTTCTCCAACTTCACATGAGTCTTCCTAAGAGAATTAAACTCTTATTATTCTGGGCTCTCTGATTTATATTCATTTTTTTGTTGTTATTGTTCAATCATTTCAGTTGTGTCCAACTGTTTTGTGACCACATTTGGAGTTTACTTGGCAAAGATATGATTTGCCACAGATGTGGAACTAAAGCAAACAGAGTTAAGCAACTGCCTAGGTTCATACACATAATAAGTATCTGAGACTGATTTTGAACTCAGGAAGATAAATCTTTCTGACTCCAGTCCTAGTACTCTATCCACTGCACCACCTAGTTACCCATTCAGTTTTCTAGGGCTTCTCTTCTATTGTCTAATTCAACCACAGAGGTTGTAAAAAATAAAGACAAGAACGTCCTCAGTGGGGCAAAAGTCATTGGCTGCAAAACTCCAACTATCTAAACCCTTCCTTTTGTGAACAGATATTCATTTATTTGTTTATAAATATTTACACACATGTATATGTGTATGTATGTATGTATGTATTTATTCTCTGCTCAGAAATTCTAAGAAAGAAGTCAATCATGTGAAAACAAGCTATTAGGGACTTGGTCCAAAAACTAGCTCTTAAAGGATGCTTAGGCTCTTAAAGAAGGCTCCTACAATTTTGCCCCATCCCTATTTCCACGGCTATGTAATAAAAATCTATAAAATGATAACCCTGAGGTCCTCATCAGCAAAGGCAGCCCAATTGTATTCTCCAGACTAGACTGCCTCAGAGTAGGAAAATGGATAAAGGCACTTCAAAGACTAGAGTTAAAATGATTTTTTGAGTTAACTTCCAGTTGGTCAGAAAATGAAATGAATCAGAATATTGGAGCATTTTTGGCTGATCAGTATTTGGATTTCACTTGGAATAAGTATCACATCAGACTTAAACCATAAATGACAGAAACTCACTAGATTTACCATTAACTTAGAGCAGGGTCCCTGGAAAGACAACCTGCTGGAAATCATGCTCTACTCATAGTAGACACTTTTTATTTGACCAGAGTGGTGGTGGTGGTGGTAGTGGCAGTGGCAGCAGTGGTGATGGTTGTTGGTGATGATGATGATGACCAGTAGGAGGAAGAGGAGGAGGAGGAGGATAACATCTAGCTGGCTCCAAACCTCTGACCATGAATCAACCTGGTGAAAGCTACCATCATTTTTGGAAACTGTATGTTTATTAACTTGCCTTATGTCTCCATTCACCATCCCTGACTTCCTAGTTCAAAGGCTTCCCTAAATACTATTCTTCCATATATGTTGTCTTCCTCCATTAACGTGAAAGTTCTTTCTAGTAAGTTTTTTCCTTTTTCTCTTTTGTATTTTTGTCCCTCTTCTATAGCAAAGTATCTAACTCACCTTTTCATTCATTCATTAAGATATTCATTCACTCAATAACAAGGATAATAATAATTAGCATTAATATAATAATTTAAAGTTTGCAAAACTCTTCATATATAGAGTATCAACTTAAAACTGCACTAAAACTCTTGAGGTACTCCACATTATCTAATTCAGACCTTAAAATTACCCTGTGGGATAGATATTAAAGTATGCTTATCCCCATTTTGTATATGAGGAAGTGATGATTCCTGGAAGAGACATGCCTTGTTCATAATTTTGTAGTTGGTAAATATCAGAGAGAGGATTCTGACATTGGCTTCCCAGAAGGGGAAGACAAATGAGAAGAATTTGGGAAGAAGAAAATTTAGGCTTGATGTCAGGATAAACTTGCTACCAATGAGAACTACCCAAAAAGAAAATGGGCTGCCTTGAGAAGTAGAATCCTTGCTGGAGTGGAGCTCTTCAAGCAGAGGCTTGAATAATCACTTCTCAGAGAACTGTAGTAGGCATTGCTTTCAGGTAGGAGCTGAATGAGATAATTGCTGGGGTATCTTCCATCTCTGAGAGGAAGATCTTTAGAATCATAACATCCACGATTCTGTTTGTGTGGTACATTGGGAAGAATCCTGGATTGAAGTTTGAAAATCTCTTTTCCAATCTTAGTTCTTCCTTTTATTCCCTGAATAATTAAGGGCAGGTTATTAATCATATTGGGGACTTTCCTCAACTGTAACACAAGCAAGTTGCACTAAATGGCCTCTGAGTTCCCTTCTAACTCTTTAGCTGGGCAAGAATTCCTGTGTTCACATCCAGCCTGAGATGCTTCCTATGTGACTCTTGGCCACTTTAACCTCCCTTTGCCCCAGTTTCCTCAACTATAAAATAAGGATGATAATAATACCATTTACCTCATGGGATGATTTGAGGATCAGATGAGATATTTCATACAATGAAATGGCACACAATAAGTGCTTAATAAATGCTTGTTCCTTTCCCTTTCCTCTTATGATTCTTGATTCAGTTCCAATATTCTAGCTACCATGTTATGCTTCCTCTTTCTAGACTTTCTTTCAGAGTGATTGGAAACACCTCATAACCTTTCAATTAGAGGTGTGCTGGAAGGCGAGAGGACAAAAACTGGCTGTTTATTATGAGGCTTTAGAGTGACTAAGCCTTCCTTTGAAACTTGACTTTATAATGGGAGGCTGATGCTGTTCAAGCTAGCTTTCTAGACCATCCCTGAGCATGAGCTTCATGGCTGGGAGTGTGGCTGTGGAATAGCAGCCACTATGAAAATCTAATTCCAGCAACACTGGAAACTGATAAAGAGTTGCTCTCCTGGGTGCTGAGACAGCTGACTGCCCTCCCAGGTCTGCTGCTGTCTTTGAGAGCTGTAAATGTTCCCTTATGCAACAATGTACTCCAAGCTAGGCTTTGACATACACAGTGCACAGATGCACATACATGTCACACATGTGCAAGCACATACATGTGAAAGGGATATATTTAGCTCTGTACTAAACTAAGGGCAGGAACTAAGACTGCCAAGAGGCCAAAGGAGTTTGATCCTCGATGTAGAAGAAATTAATGTAAGTAATGGATCTCCCTACTGATCCTTCCCTGGCAAAGAAATGAGGGAGTTGGAGCAGGGGTGGGAGGGAGACTGGCAAAGACTCTGAAGTAAAAGGAAAGGGTGGCCTTTTCTCCTATGAGTCACCCACTCTTGCCTTTAGCAAGGGTCGGAAAGCTGCTGCCTAATGTCAAGTGTTTAAAAAGATTTACTTTAGTCAGGGACAGCTATTCAAAAGATTAGTAATTAACATTTTCTAGGGGCCAATTTAGGAGCTGATACCAGCAGTCATATCCTAACAATGAGACAGCTTCATGTGAAACATTCTCACTAGGAAAATAGAAATGTGGCCGATTAGATCTAGAAGAAATCAGGAAGACCATCTGGAACACCCTAATTTATAGAGGAGGAAATGGAGGTTCAAAATAAAGGAAGTGAGGAGGTAGCTAGGTGTTTCAGTGGGTAGAAAGCCAGCCCTAGAGTCAGGAGGACCCAAATTTGGCTTCAAACACTTATTACTACTTCGCTTATTCTCAGTTGTGAAAGAAGGAAAAAAAGGAAGAGAGAAGCAGGGAGGGAAGGAAGGAAGGAAGGAAGGAAGGAAGGAAGGAAGGAAGGAAGGAAGGAAGGAAGGAAGGAAGGAAGGAAGGAAGGAAGGAAGGAAGGAAGGAAGGAAGGAAGGAAGGAAGGA
Organism: Sminthopsis crassicaudata; assembly: GCF_048593235.1. NCBI lineage: Eukaryota > Metazoa > Chordata > Mammalia > Dasyuromorphia > Dasyuridae > Sminthopsis > Sminthopsis crassicaudata. The sequence goes on from NC_133618.1 coordinate 505,091,946, forward strand.
AGGAAGGATGAGGAAGGAAGGAAGGATGAGGAAGGAAGGAAGGATGAGGAAGGAAGGAAGGAAGGATGAGGAAGGAAGGAAGGAAGGATGAGGAAGGAAGGATGAGGAAGAAGGAGAGGAAGAGAAAGGAAAGGAGGTAGAGAAAGGAAGAGAAAGGAAAGGAGGTAGAGAAAGGAAGAGAAAGGAAAGGAGGTAGAGAAAGGAAAAGGAAGGAAGGGAGAGAAAGGAAGGTAGAGAAAGGAAGAGGAAGGGAGAGAAAGGAAAGAAGGGAGAGAAAGGAAGAAAGGAAGGAAAGAAGAGGGAGAGAAAAGAAGGGAGAGAAAGGAAGGAAGGAAGGAAAGAGAAAGAAAGGAATGAAGGGAGGAAGGAAGAGGAAGAAAGGAAGGTAGAGAAAGGAAGAAAAGAAGGTAGAGAAAGGAAGGAAGGAAGGGAAGGTAAAGGAAGAAAGGAAGAGAAAGGAAGGAAGGAAGGGAAGGTAAAGGAAGAAAGGAAGAGAAAGGAAGGAAAGAAGGTAGAGGAAGGAAGGAAGGTAGAGAAAGGAAGGAAGGAAGGTAGAGAAAGAAAGAAACAAACAAACAAACAAAGAGAGAAAGGAAGGAAGAGGAAAGGAGAGAAAGGAAGGGAGAGGAAGAAAGGAAGGAAGGGAGAGAAAGGAAGAAGAAAGAAGAAGGAAAGGATTAAAGGAGGAAAAGAGGAAAGGAGGAAAGGAAGAAAGGAAGAGGAAGGGAGAGGAAGAAAGGAAGGGAGAGAAAGGAAGAAATGAAGGAAGGGAGAGAAAGGAAGGAAGGAAGAAGGAAGTGGAAGGGAGAGAAAGGAAGGAAGGTAGAGAAAGGAAGAGGAAGGGAAAGGAAGGAAGGAAAGAAGGCAGGAAGGAAGGAAGGAAGGAAAGAAAGGTCATCAGGATTAAGACCAGCTCTCTGAATTACTAATGAAGAGCTATCTAATCTCTTAAGGAAATTAGAAAAACATCCCTGTGACAATGGCAAGAGGGACAGAATATGATTAAAATTTAGAATCAATTGAAACCCACAAATTTACCAGATATTTCCTATTTGTATACCACTGTGCTAGATACCACTGGAGGGCTGTGGATATCTGTTTTAAAAAATAGTAAGACAATTCCTTATTCTCAGAAAGTTTATAATTTTACAGAGTGTTTTCTCTCTCCCTCCCCCACCTTCATTTGTATGTGTGTATGTGTGTGTGTTTATGAAACATTGAAATTGCCCCAAAACCCTATTAGAATTGAGAGAAAAGAGGAATCAACAGAGCACCTTAAATTGTTCATCCCTAAGGAATCTCCCATCATCCTGATGGGAGTAATTCATGAGAAGGAAGTAGCTGGGAGAGAAAAGCCTGTCATGAAAATTGGGAAATTAAAAGATTAAAATGCTAAGAGCTGAAGGTCAACCAATCATCCAGCACTTGGTGAGTGCCTCCTGTTTTTAGGATCTATTCTAAGCACATAGAAGGATACAAAGAGCACTGACTACTTACATGACTGTGAGTAGTCATTTTACTCCTTTTGATCTCAGTTTGTTCACATGTAAGGTAAAAGGGTTGAACTAGATGATGTCTAAGGTCCTTTCCATTTTATGAACCTTTGGGAAATTTCTAACTTAGCTAGTATAAAGGAGAAACTTGAGAGAGGTTTTTTTTTTGGGGGGGGGGGAAGAAACTAAAATTGAATGGATTTATAGCAGGAAAAGTTAAGGAATCATTACTGAAAAAGATTAAATTTTCTTCTTTTTTCTAGCTTATCAGGTATGCCTGGTTACTACCAATCTGCCTCCCGCCTGGAGCTGGTTATAAATGAAGTCCAGCATATCCCACACATAAGGCATTAACTGCAACTTGGTTAGTCTAATGCTTCCTACATGTTCACCTTTCTCTCCCCTTCCTACCCCAATTCAAAGCAGAGCAACAGAGCCCTGCAGCTCCCTCCCCCTGCCACCCCAATTCTACTCTTACCTCCCTGGTGCTAAAAATAACTCTCTTAGGATGAGCTGACACTCCTTGTCAAAAAACTCCATTTGAATGCTGCCTCAAGTCCCAAGAAGCTGGCAGATTCTTCCCTGTAGGGCTGAGCAAATTACAGATGCTCTCTCTGCTCTAAATCCCGGAGCCATAGAATTGCAGAATCTGAGATTGAGAAGCAACTTCTGAAGTCATTGAGTCCAATCCCCTGCACAGTATGGGAAACCCTACTAAAATATTCTTTTTTCATTCAGATTTCAAAGATCTCTACAAATCATTCACTCCTGAATCAGTCCACAGCATTCTAAGACAATTCTCATTATTAGGAGAGTTCTCCTTATAATTTGAAACAATCTGCCTTCTTTTGCTTCCTCCTAGAACTCTAGGTCATATTAAGCTTATCCCACAGGTTCTATTTACAGACTTGGTGTAGGACACCCACACACAAGCAAGATTGCAAAGATACATGAACCTCTTCCACCAAATCTCAAAACATAGGAATCCTGTACCAGAGAGAGTGGTTATAGCTGATTCCATAAAATAAAAAGGCAAAATAAAGACGCCATGAATTAACAATAGAAAATCTTAATACTCAATGCCCATCTCCCAACAGTCTTCATTACAACTGCCTTGACACAAACCCAGTTGTAACTTGGAGTTTCTGCATTGTAACATCTGTTGTGGCTTAAGTTACCTCTTTCCTAACCCTCCCTTCCCACCCTTTCTCTCCCCCCCCCTCAATTCCCAGCTCTGGAAGTCATAACAAACACTGATTCTTTGATTGTCTATGTAAAGAAAAGGAAGAGAGAGGAGGGAAGATTGGGTGGATTGAAAATTTGCCAGAAGCATCTATACTCAGAGCCACAGGCTGCAGGGGGAAAAAAAGCATTGGGTCTGAAAAAAAGGGGACTGAAAAAAATTAATTCTGGCCATCTCTATCCTCTAAGAATTTACTCAGATCAAGGACCCAGGTTGGCTAATCCCAATAAATTCTAAATGTAAAGAGACTTGGGTTATGAACTGTCCAGCCTGAGAGGTCTGTATACCAATGAGGAAAGAAAAGAACCAAAGAATGAATATCAGGGATGCAGAACACAAGAAAAAACTGAAACATTAAAGAGATCAAGACAAAAGGCTTAAGGAAAAGTCCAGCCTACAAAGGTAGATACAGCAATACAGAAAATCCTAAAAACATAAGGAAGAATGAGTAAAACCTGAAAAAGAAACCAAAACACTTCAATAAGATATAATATGGGAAAGGGAACCAATAGTTTCTTATGAAAGGCAGAATCCATGGATTGCCCAAAGATTATGGAACAACAACAAGAAACTTTTTTAAAAGTTTAAAAGAAAAATAAAATTCACAGAATAAGGAAATAAGAATGAATTTAAGGCCAGGAACTAAGAGCTTTAAATGAAGAAGTTTAAAACAACTAGTCAAATAGGAAAAATAAAGTTCGTGATGATAAATATTTTCAAACAAAACAAGTTGTGTTTTGTACCTCAAAAAACTAAAGTAAAGGAAAGTTTAACAAAAGCAAAATAAAACATTAAAAAAAAGCCATGAATTCTCTGCAAGTCAAAGCAACTGACATTCTAGGGAGAGCACAAACATAACTTAAGAAAGACTATGACAGATCAAAAAGCTTCAATTTCACAATGCAGGAAATAAAATAAAACAACAAACAACCTTTACAGAAAATAAAACACTGATTGAGAAGAATCCATCAATTGACCCAGAATCTTCCCCCACTGCACTTCAAAGATTTACGAGGGCCTTTGTACCCTGCCATATTCAACTAGCTAACCCCTAATAAGATAAAAAAGTCTTTATAACCTCAATGGGAGTTCTTCAAATAGTGTCAGGTGGAAAATCTGTTCTTAGCTTGGCACCAACTTGGAGGCAGGAGAAAAAAATTACCCTTAGACTATTTCTTAGCCTCTTTCTACCCAAGGATCTCCCAGATCCTTTAACTATCCTTTAAATACTCTTAAAATATTTACTATATGTGCTATTCATGTTGACAGTTAACTATGCATACTCCTTGTGGGACTTTGTTCTTTTATCTTATTATTTAGCCATTCTTTTTTTTTTTTAAACCATTCTTTCTTAAACTTTTTAATGTGTTTTTTCTCTTTCCTCTCCCCTCAAGGGGCAGCATGATACAGTGGAAATAAGCATTGGACCAGATTCTCAAGACTAGGTTCAAATCTCACCCTAGTCACTTAATACTTGTGACTCAGTAAGACTTTTTAACTTCTCTGGAATTCAGTTTCCTTCTCTGTAAAATAAGGGAGGTTAAGGCTAAGTGAACTCTAAGGTTTCTTTTAACACTTAATCAATGAGCCTAGAAACCTATGAACCAGATTATAAATTCCCTGAGGGCCCAAACAACATTTTATATTTCTCTGTATAATCATATAATCACATATATGTATCTATCTATCTATATATGTGTGTGTTTATGTGTATATAAATACATATATACTTGTATGTATGTTCATATACACAAAAAATATATAAGTATATAAATGTGCGTGTATGTGTATGTGTGTTTGCTGGTTGTGGTTGTTCAGATCTGGGATTTCATCAGCATATGAAGATACCTTCTAAGAAAATTCCCCAAATCATTGTAGATATAGAATTTCCTGGGGGCAGTAAGATGGGCAGCTAAGTTGCACAGTGAATCAGGAAGCCCCAAGTTCAAATGCAACCTCAGACAGTAGCTGTGTGATTCTGGGCAAGTCATTTAATCCTGTTTGTTTCAGTTCCCTCATCTGTAAAATGAACTGGAGAAAGAAATGGCAAACCAGTATCTTTGCCAAGAAAACTCCTAATGGGCCACAAAGTATTAGACATGACTGAAAAATGATTGTGACTTGCTATTTTGAGTCACATGGACAAAATATATTAGAGATAAGACTTGAACATCGGTCATTTTGACTTCCAGGACTAATTCTCTATCTATTGTGCTATGTGGCCTTGCCTATAGAAGAATTTAAATAATCATTTTTGCTGGAATAGTAAACTTTCTGGCATTTTAGACTGGAAAACTATCAAAGAAAGGAGCATGAATCTTAAAAAGTCAGCTTGACTAAGATGACAGGACAATCACCTTTCTTTCTTTCATCTCCTCAAGCAATCTCAGTTTAAACAACCAGACTCTGAATACTGCAGCAGCATTCACCCTATATCTAGGTGAAAAGCCTGTAGGGTAGATTTTATAGAGCAGAATCATTAGTTACAAAGCCCAGAACAGAAGAGGAAAAGAAAAAGATTAGACTTTGGGATGGAGAAGAATGATTTTCTCTGAAAGTAGGATTTTGGTGCATTAAAATCTACATGTATCCCAAATGTAGAAAGGGGATGAAGGGTAAGTGAAAAGCCAAAGGCTCTTAAGTGAGTTCTGTCCCAGAGCGCTGAGAGGAAGTGGGCTTAAATATTTGATGCTTTCAGTAGAAGTAGCAAAAAAAAGAAAAAAAAATAGCTAAAGAAAGTTGCTGGGGCAGGGGGCTCTAGAGAGCATTCAGGGACCTTCCACCCTCTTCACCTTCTGGCACAATTAAAAAACTCCTTTCTAACTGAGGGAAACCTTTTGTCTTCTTTATTTCTTACTTTGCTGCTCATCTTCCTGCCACCTCAAGTCAGTTTCCATCAATCTTCCCTCTCCTTTCTGCCATGACTTCAGTTAGTTACAGGAAAAAAATATCTTTGCTTCTATCTCTTTCTCTCTTTGCTTCCTGCATCCAATGATTCCTGTAATGGCCCTTTAGCTTTCTAAGGGGAAGAAGAATAACAAAAAATAGAGGGATGAGTTTCTGAAAAGCATGAAGTATGTGATTATTTCTGATTGTCAGGATTAAAAGCCCCACGTGTGGCTTGAATTTCAGGGATAAATCTTACCTTTTCGGTCCCTGGATGCTAATCATCCCCATGTCCTCCGAAGAGTCAATGAGTTGGCAATTGAACTTCTTGTCCTGAAGCACAGTGGTGATGTGGGACCAGTTGTACTGGGCTGCTGCTCCCCCCACAGCTAGGTAATAGCCGTCCCCTGGGAGAGAGAGTAGTTTGAGCTTAGTAAGAAAGACAGCAATGGTAAAAGCAGAAAGCCATCCTCAGAATCACCATTAACTCTTCCCCGTCCGTTGATGCTCTGCTGTCCCCAGACAATCTTCTATAATTAATAAGTTGTGAAGTCGGATCAATTCTGCCCACAAAAGTACTCTCATATCATTCATTCTCTTTTTTACACTGCCACCATTCTAATTCATTCCTTCTTCACCTATTACAGTAGACTATAATTAGCCTTTCCTCTAATTTTTCCAAGTCCATCCTTTATTTTGTAATTATTAGTTATACTAGTTATTAATTATTATTTTGCTAATTATTAATTTCTTTTGTAACCTTTTCATTACATTTTAATTTGGTTCTTGTGCTTGCAGGCTCTGGGCATTCCCCTGTCTCTAAGACTTTACCTAGGTGGCAGAGAAGCTACCAATCTGCATTGTTAAAGGGGTTTCCTATACTGAATGAACCAATGAAATTGATGAAATGATATGTTCAGTTCTCAATCCTTCAATAAAATCAAAGTTCCAATTCCTATCCCTATCTCCAGATGACCTCCAAAGTTGGTTCTAAGTCTTTAATGCTGTCATAGGACCTCTAGGATTATAATGCATGGAATCTTAGAACAACGGAATTAGAAGGGACTTTATGGAATGAATCTATTCCAATTCCCTCATTTACATACCACCCAATCAATTCAGGACAGGGCTACAGAAGGAACCAGACAGATAGATGTAGTGGGCTTTTCGCTGTATCCCACTTCCCTGCCAGTGTGAAGACTGCCAGTATCCTGTGACCAGAAAGGGTTACAGCAGGAATTCACTTTGAATTTCCTGTCTTTGCTAGAACCTGCCACCAGCCTCACTGTTTATTTAGGTGTGGGTGTATATTAGCAGAGGTCACTCAGCTTTACCTTCTGCACTAAATGTGCTTGTCCAGCATAGATGGCAAGGGCTCCCTGGAGACGCTAAGGAAACAAGACGATAGCCTGGGGCTGAGACCATGTTGTATTTAGTGAAGAAATAGCTTCATTAAAGCTAGTGTCCTCTGCTTCCCTGAACCCAAGTGTAAAGAATCCTCTCTGCCTTCTCAGGGAAGCATAACAAAGATGTGAAAATGAACGGCACCTCTGGGCATATAGTCAGATCAGACCTTGCCCACATTTGTACCCAATCTTGTGGTTTGAAAACATTTCCCAAGGATGCTGGTTTGGGACGGTGGGGGGGGAGGGGAGGGGAAGGAGGAGGTGAGCATTTATTAACCTGTCCTCTTAGCCACAGGCCATCATAGTATCACATGATGTCTGAGTGAGAAGGGATCTTAGACCCTAAAATATGAGAGCTGGATGGCATATTAGTGCATAGAAAAGATGGAGAATAAAAGGGAGCATTTATTAAGTATCCACTATGTGCCAGGCACTATGCTGAGTGTTTTACAAATATCTCATTTGATCCTCACAAAATCCTTGTGAGGTAGATATTATTAGACCTATTTTACAGGTAAGAAAACTGAGGCAGAGAGACATTAAAATGACTTGCCTGGGATCACATAGCTAGAAAGTATCTGAAGCCATATTTGAACCCCAGATCCGGCACTCTGTGCCACTGAGTTGCCTAAACATATAGCATAGAAAACCAGAACTGGAAAGGCCTTTAGAACACATCACTGTTCAAGCTGGGTTTTTAGAACATTTAGAACTTTAGAACTAGGCCATAGAGATCTCAAAATTCCAAGGTATTTTTCATTAGTCATCTCATTCAACCTGTACAAGAATCTGCTCTGCAGCATCTTGGCAGGTGGCTCTCCTCCAACCTTGACCCGAACATTGCCAGGGTCCATCTGATTACTAGTGCTAATGGCCATCCACTCATTTCCTTTGGTCTTTTTCAGTCCCTCAGTCCTGTTCTGCTGGCACAAAGAGAGAGAAAGAGAGGTAGATCATAACATTAAGGGAATCGGGATTTCTGGGGTCCAGTCTAAGATTCATTTCTTGACTTGTCAGGGAATCTCATTCCTTTCAATGCTTCTCATTTTCCTCCTCCTTTTGGTTTTCTCTATAAAGGGGAAAAATAGAAAGCATATTTAGCTTTGGGAAGCAGCAAAGTAGATGGAAAAGAAGCCTTAGAATTAAGAAGGTGGAATTAGACCCTATTCAGACAAGTAACACTTCACTTTCCTGGCCTCGGTTTCCTTATCTGTAAGATGAGAAGGATAAAATCTGTAGAACCAGGGTCGTCAAGAATCAAATCGGTTACCATTAAAAAAAATGCTTTGCAAACTTTGAAATGCTATAGTATATAAATGTTAACCATTAGTATTTTTTTTTAAAGGAGAAATAATCAGCTTTGCCTAGAAATATTTATCTGGTTAAAGTAGCTCTCAGGGCAGCTTGGTTCCATTGCTTCATCAGTCACCATGAAGAGCCCAGGAAGGCATGGAAGTTGGAGGTGGGGGGAGGGCTGCTGATTAATCCTGCCTTAACGCTCCTTTCCCCCGCCTTCTCCACAGCTCCTAAACTGCATTTGAACAATATGTCATCATGATAATAGGTGCAACCACCTACTGTAATTGAAAAATAGATGTGCTTTTACTATACTATATTCTATTGCCAAGCCAGGAAAGCGTCCCCAAGAGTGGCTCACTCGCCCCTATGCTATCTTTTTAATTAGCTCAGAGGGCGGCTTCTGAGCTGGGAGCTGAGAGCCAGGGAATGGGTGCTGAGCACATTAACAAAGAAGGACAGGAAGCCTTATCTGGGACCTTCAGATACCTCATCCACCCTCCTCTCTACCCATGTTTTCACAAAAATCCTCAAGGCCAACAGCAAGCAAATATCACACTTTCTTCGCTTCTGCTGCTACTGGGCCCAAGGGCCCTCTCAACTTTGCTAATAGAATCAGGGTCAAGTTAATAGAGTGTAAATGTGAGTAACAGCATGAAATAACCTATGTGAACATGCTTTAAGAATTGTAAAGGGCTAGACAAATATAAGGTGTCGTTACCATCATAACTATTAATTTCTTCCATTAAAGCTCTATCTAATGCTTCTTGATGGTGTGGAAGAGATCCTGGGGGTCTCAAAAGGTCAGCAGCACAGTGTATTCTCTAAATAGGTCCAGACACTTGAAAGCTTTCAGGTATGAGGTGGGCCCAGAATGTACATCCGTCATTCCAATACCATCCTGGTAATTTTTTGGTTCATCGGGTGATGATTCCTTTCTTTCTTTCTTTTAATATAGCTTGAATAGATGAAACCATCTATTAAGCTATAATATTACTAGCCTGCATTTATTTATATAATACTTGAAAGTTTGCAAAGGAAATGCTGTAAAGGAAGAGCTATTATGATTCCTATTAGATAGGTGAAAAAACTGAGATTAACTAAGTTGAGTGGCTTGTCTAAGGTAACTCAACTAATGAGTTTAAAAGACAGGATTTAAACAGGAGCCTTCTTCACTACAAATCTGGCGTTTTATTAGTTATACATGATTTCTTCAAAACATAAAAGAGTTACAGTGAGTGTGAGTGGAAGGAATGATTGCCCTGATGAAATTATTGATCTTTTCAACTTAAAATAGTATTTGGCCTTTTGTTGGAAGGCCACATGGTTTAGTTTGCCATCCCCTATTTCCTTACTCCTATTTAAATATTGATCATCCTTCAAGATCCAGATCAAGGAGTACCTTCTCCATGAACTTGACCCTGATATCTTTCCCTTCTTAGAATTTTCAAAGGATGTACCGTTTATAAATGATTAATTACATGATTCTTAATAGTTACTTGAATTCTCTTCTCTGTGTGCACATGTGTCTGCATGAATATATGCATCTAGTTGTCCCCATTCAGATTGTAAGCTTCCTGAGGACAGGCACAATATCTTATTTAGTCCCACGGTATCTAGCACAGAGCCTTGAACAAAGCAGGTACTCAATAAATGTTACTGACTAAGGATATGATGAAATCTCTAAAACTTGTGAGAGGAAGGAAATTAATTTTCACCAAGCTATAGAACTTAGCTCTGACCCAGCTCTGGCCCTTAAAGGAGATAGTTTTAGGGAAAACCAAAGGCCATCTTTGCAGAGAAGAACTTAAGCATCCAGAAGTCATCATTCCCAAGAGGGGATATAGGCTGAAAAATGTAACTATTCTCACAAAAGGTTTCAGAAAATTCCAATAAGAGAAATAAACCCACAATGGGTAATTATGGGATTGTGGAGCAATTTGGAATTCATAATTCATTTAAATTAGATTTAGATCTAGAAGGTAACTCAGATCTAAGTCAATAGTCCAACTTCCTCATTTTAGAAATGAAGAAACTGAACAACTGAAAACCATTAAAAGTAAGTTGGCCAAGGTTATACAGGGAGAAAGGGAAGAGTTAGAATTTGAATCCAGGTCTCTGACTCCAATGTTTGTTTCTAGTACAATATGCTTCATCCTTAATCTTTGAGGTTGACATCAGGAATGAAAACTCTGGCCTCCATTAAATCATTCTTTAAATCCTCCTGTCAAAGAAAACATCCTGACCTGAAGGGGATGGGAAGATGGGTCTTTGGAGCTTGGCCAAGAAAATCTTCTTTCTATATTGAACCAAGGACAGAAAAAGCTTGGGAATCTTTGAGAGACAGACATTCTAACAATAATTAGAACTCACATATAATTCGTTACTAGGCTCAGATCCCAAAGAAGCTAGTGATAAAGTCTCCAAACACATCAAAATATTTATATAGCACTTTTTTGGAAACAAAATAAATGCCTATCGATTGGGCAATGGCCAAACAAATTTTCATATTATTGAGGCATCTAGTTGATGTAATAGGGAGAGCAGTAGGCCAAGAATCAAAAAGACCAGAGTTCCAATCTGCCTTTAGATGCTTGTCAGTTGTGTAATGGAGGCAAAGACCTTTCTCTGCCTCAGATTTCAGGCCAGCAGAAGATCTGGATGCCTGCTTACACAAATGGAGATAAGAAAAGCACCTACTTCATTAGGTTATTATGAGAATCAAATGGGACAATATCTGTAAAGTACTTAGTATAGGGCCTGACACATAATAGATGCTTAAATAAAAATATTTGGGTTTTTTCCTTCCTTTCCACTGAATTTAATGGATTACTGTTCTATGTGTAAGAAACGACAGATTTGACAAATAGAAAGAAGTATTGAGAGATCTACCTGAACTCATGAAATAAGCAGTATGAAGAGCCAAAAATCCAATATTCACAAAGATTACAACAATGTTAAGTGAAAAAAGAACCACTTAAAAAAATAAGTGAATGATGCAAAATTTTAAAGATAGGCATAATATGAAAGAAAAAGAGATCCACAAGTGTTAGATTATACACATTGTGTCTTTTTGATATATTGTTGAGTTTTGCTTTTTTCCCTCTTTTTCCTCTTTTGTCTTTAAAAATATTTGTTATGTGACAGGCATCTCTGGAAACAGTAAAGGGAGAGGTATTAGAGAAGATTTGGGTGATATAAAAACTCAAAAGACTTCAATAAAAATTTCATATAAAAAGAGAACTAATATTCTACATGGTATTTGTAGTTGACAAAGTTTTCTTCCTAATAATCCCATAATGTAGGCAATCTAAATTTGTTCTCTCTCATTTTTCAGGGAAAGATACCGAGGACAATGTAACTTGACCAAAATCAAATAGCAAGTGAGCGGTAGAATTAGAACTCAGAACTAGGTCTCTGGATTCTCTTCTCAGTGTTTTCTGTACTATAACCATTTATTGAGGCCTCCTGCCTGAGAGATCACAGAGATGGAAGATGGAAGATGAAATCAGATGATTTTGAATAATGATTAAGCATCTTAAAAATCTTACAAGTAAAATGCACTTCAAAGGTTAAGTAGCCTAATTGGCTAGCCCAACCTTCATATGAAAGGACAAGTCTCTAACTAGTGGCATCTCTTGAAAACTTTCCGTGATACAGAAACCTAAGGTAGCTCACTGTGCCTTGTGGCTGCTCCAATTCTTGGGAAATTTCTCCTTACATTGAGCCAGAATCTGACTTTCTGCAACATCTGACCACTGGTGCTTCTATTCCTTGTGGCCAATCACCATAATCCCTTTTCCAACATAAAAAGCATTTAGACACTCCTCCATTTACTCCATTTAGAAGGCTCTTCAAATCTGTGAAGGTTGGATTTTGATTTCCATTAAGTCTTCTTTTCTCCAAGCTCAATATTAGTTCTGAATGAACTTCAGAATGAAATTCTGAAATAGCATAATTTCTGGTCCTGTCCCCACTTTGTTGCCTTTCTATTGACATGACCCCAATTGACAATATCATTTCTAAGATACTGTGTCCAAGACTACATGCAATGTTGCAGAGGACTCTAATTTGGAGATCCTTCCCAGCTTCTTGACTCCCCAGGAAAGAATAGTATCCTTTGGATGCTGGAGCAATAATTTTTTGTAGATTGAACCCAGTTCTTGGAGTGAGGAACACAAAGCTCCTTAGGAGCTATCTAAAATCTTGCCATCATCCCTGTAATCACTGAAACTTGTATTCCACTGGGAAAAGAAGTCTCAATGACGAGAAAGAAACAGCACTACATTGCTAAGCACCTATAAGCTCATACTAGCAGGGTCAGAAAACAGAAATATGTGCAAACTTCCTCACCACATAACAGTTTAATTTTATTCTTAGGTGACAAGCTTCAGCACAAAACACTGAAAATCAATTAGCACATTCCCCATCACCTAGTCTAGTAATTATGCTCTTTCCTCCTTGGTAGCAAATAGACACTGGGGAAGCCACTTTTCAGCTCAAGCCTCAGTTTCTTTATCTGTAGAATGAAAGGGATCATGGCCTGAATGACCTCTATGTGTCCTTCTAGCCTTAGCACTCCATGAATCTATGAGCCTAGTCAGTCTCACTGCTAACTCTCCACGCAGGAGATAAGCCTATAAGTTTCCCCAAACCCAAGCACTGAGACCATCTTTTTTGTATTTCAATGGTAGAGAAGCAATTTCTCTTGATAGCCTTCACTTCTGTCACCCTCAAACCTCTAATCATTAATCTGTACTGTGCTATACAACCTTGAGAACCAAGAGATATGGAAAGATTTTCCTCCTGATTCTGCCACAAAATTAGAGTGTGATCCTAAGCAAGTGGCCTTCCCTGTCTCCTCACTAGTGTGAGATGAAGACTTTGGACTAGGCAACTGCTAGCATCCTTGCCTTTGGGATTTTTCTTAGATCCCTTATTGTTCTGACCTTCTATGTTCTAAAGCAGGGACAACCATTTTTATATCATGGACTCCTTTGGCTGTAAGTGAAGCCTATGAATCTCATCCACCTCCGACTCTATATTTCAATGTCACTTTTTGCTCTGATATATTATGTTCTAGCATTCTGGAATCTAAGGTCTCTTCCAGTTCTGTTGTTTTACATTACAAAGTCAACTTTTGCTTTGATACTCTATGTTCTAACATTCTATTATCTAGGGTCTCTTCTTGCTCAAACTTTCTGTGATCCAAGGTCACTTTTTGCTCTGGGGCATTTTTTGTTTCTTCCAGTTCTGAAATGTTATGTTTCAGGGTCACTTTTTGTTTTGATAATCTATGTTCTAACATTCTATGTACTAGGATCCCTTCCGGTTCTGACATTTTACATTCTAAGGTAACTTCTTGCTTTGACATTATATATTCTAACATTCCATTCCAAGGTCACTTCATGCTCTGACATTCTTTATTGTAAGGTTCTTTCCAGCTTGAACCTTCTTTTAAACTATTCAATATTTCTTTGAATTGGATGTGCTCTGTCTCTTCAGATGGACTGCAGATTGCTCCCAGAAAAAGCCTGTTTCTTACTCTTTTTGTCCAGGATTCAGTACCAATATCAATATAGAGGTGAGCCCTGGAGAGGGGAGAGGTCATGTGCTCCATCTATACTGTGTGAAAGACATTTCACAATGGCAGTATGATCTATGTTAGTTAAAAGGGGGAAATCTATAGGTAAAGAGCAAAATTGGGTCTAGAATCTTGCAGATTTCAGATCAGCAGGAGAACTGGATCCCTGCTTACACAAGGGAGTAAACTTGTACCATCTTCTGGAGGCTGTGAGCTTTCATGTATTCATCACAGTCTAAGTGAGAGTAGTACAATTAGTGCAACTTCCTTCTTCCAACATACCATCACACACTAATGCTGGCCTTCCTCTTAAAAAGGCAAAAATCCTGTCCATTTAGACTATTTTCCAGGAGGATGGGGGTGGTTTAATTCTGAATCATCCTCCAGTTCCCTTGAAAGGCCAAGTATTTATATAACAGCAGCCAGGGTGGAGGCTGCATTTGGGGCCAGGGAGCAAAGTGAATGAAACTTGTTGACCCATGGAGTTGGGAATAAAGGGAATGGGAGAGAAGTAGCGGGGTGAGCTGGGGATAAAGATGAATAGAGCCCACAGAATCATAGATTTGAAGCATAGAGAACATAAAAAGTGAGACCCAGAGAAGAGGCTAATTTGTCCAATTAGTATGGCAGACCTGGGATGAAAGATTGTGAATTCATTAACATTGTATTCTGCCAGCTAAACCAATCAACCACAGGCTCTCAACAGGCTTCTTTTATAAAAATGAGCCTACAGTCAAGACCTCCTGTAAGCCAAAGGCACATACATGGTTATAATCACTAAGTACTCATTGCCCCTGTTGGGGAATCTGATCAATCCCTACTTTTACCCCACAATAAGGCCTTCAATTATGTCACACCTGGTCACCCACCCACAGGTTAAACTGTATAATCACAGAGGGAAGAATTAGGCAAAGCCAGCTCTGTGGGAGACTCCAATTTAGACCTTAGTGTCTCCAATTTAAAGACTCAGGTTCTTGAAATTAAACAATTGGGGCTGCTTTGTGGCTTCATTTCAGGATAGGTCACTGACGCAATGCAACCTGGGAATATCTTACCTTCAAATGCAGGTGTGAGTGGAGAGGCCTCTGGGTCCCGAGCTAGGCGACTTACTGTCAGGTCACTCTCAGTGCCTCCCCGGTGATTCAGCATGCAGGTATACACAGTGGAGCCTGGGAAAGGGAAGAAATAGTGTTTTGGGGGGATAATTGTATGTGAGACTGGCCCAGAGAGAGTTAGCGGTCGGCTGAGAGTCTCATATCATGTTCATGAGTTAGAATTGAAGAGGATGGGGATTAATAGGGATAAGAGTAACAAAGAAGACATCCCTTTGGAGAGATAAGGATCTCAGAAAAGGCCAATGGAGAGAAAGGAATAGGGCTCCATGCAGACAGATTCCTATGATGGGTATGCAGTAAATAATACTAGTGCTTTCATCTGATGTGGCCGATAGAAGGGCCACGTGCCCAATTATCCTTCTAGAGGAAGCTTGGACCCTTTTTCTTTCTTAAACATCTTGCTCAATTTCCATTTTTTGAAAGTGGTCTGTATTCACCTAAGGACTAGTTCCTTCTTTCACTTCTTTAATGCTGATATCAAGCTAGCTTCACATTTCATAGAGGTTATTTTTCTATCTACATTGAGCTTAGAGGTAGCACAAGAGATTTAGGGTAGACATAGTGAATAAATTCCCAACACCGAGAAAATGTTGAGTGTTAGGAAGATTACCTGAGGGACGCTGTGGAATATCTTACTTTGGGGTCCTTAAACATAGGACAGATTCTGAGTTAGATGGACCAGCTTAGAGATGCATCTAATATGAGAGCTAAAAGTAATAGTGCTGCCACTGATACTTGTATGATTTTGTGGAGGGAGGGGCAGGCGAGGTTGGTACATGGCTTCTTAATTTTTTACTTTCTCATCTTTAAAATGAGGAAATGGGAACTGATGACCTTAAGATCTTCTATCTCTGCTTCTATAATGCCATACCTGGGTAATCTCTTAAAGTCTCTTCTAGCTTTAAATCTATGGACATCGTGATTAGATTATCCAAACTCATCACTAAAGGGATAAGAAAATTGAGGGAGGATGAAGGGGTGAGCTAAGGAGAGGGAGTGGAGCTGATGTTCTCAAGGGCATAGTATGTTAGGGACACAAAATCTCCTCTACAAGGTCCTTCCCTTTGTAATCTAGACCCAGACCACAAGCTCTTCTTTGTTTCTTCTGTCTCAATTTTACCTCTCCCACTAGTTGAAAACAGGATTAGAACTACAAATAAAGCCCACCTTCTTTCTACTCTATTCAACCTGAAAACTTAATCCATGTTTGAACACAATAAACAGGGAAAATGTTCTTGAAGTAAACTGAATAGGAAAAGGTAATGATAAATATTGGGGAGGGAAGTGGGAAAACTGGGACACTGATGCATTATTGGTAGAGTTGTGAAATTATCCAACCATTCTGGAGAGCAATCTGGAACTATGCTCAAAGGGCTATAAAATTGTGCACACACACACTGGGTCTGTATCCTAAGAAAATAATAAAGGAGGATAAAGGACCCACATGTGCAAAATATTTACAGCAGCTTTTTTTGTGATAACAAAGAATTGGAAAATGAGTAGATGTCCATCAATTGGAGAATGGCTGAAAAGGCTTTGGTATATGAAGGTAATGGGATATCTATTAAAAATAATGAATAAGGTGATTTTAGAAAGCCACCAAAAGATTTACATGAGCTAATGCTGAGTGAAACAAGCAGAGCCAGGAATACAATAACAACAAGAATGTGAAATTATCAACCTTGAAAAACTTGGTTTGATCCAAAACAAATCCCAATAGATTTTGGACAGAAAATGCCATCTTCATCCAGAAAAAGGACTATGGAGATTGAATGTAAATCAACACATTCTTTGTTCACTTCTTTTTTCTGTTTTTTTTTTCCTTTCCCATGGTTTTTCCCTTTTGTTCTGATTTTTCTCTCCCAATATGACTCATAAAGCAATGTGTAATAAAATTAAATAATTTTTAAAAAAAGAAATGAGACATTACATTCAGTGCCTTAGCTCCTCTATAACCTCTTACTAAGGCTGGATAAATTGACCATAATCACTTAAGGTCTGTATTCATACATCTGGCTTCCCTAGGACAGGATCTATAGTCATGGAGCTTCTTAAAGCATTTCTGAAGCTGCTAGAGTTCCCTTTGCAAAAAAAAAATCACTCAAATCCTAGAACTGAAATATTTGGTGCTACTAAGACCTGGCAGCAGGTAGAAGTCTGGGGATCTAAGAATTCCTTCTAATAGCTATAAAAGGGTCACCAAATTAGCTCAGTTATCCTTGGTTCCCTGAAAAAAATAATCATGGGGGCAGTATGAATGGTCCAGTGAGCTTCTTCCTTCCTTACCTGGGTTTTTGTGGACATCAGCTGAGAAAAGCCAATCTGCGGCCTTCCTGGCTTCAGGACCCACCAGATAGAATTTCCCAAAATAGGACATGTCAAACACAGCCACCGCATCTCTGCAGGATAAACATTCCTTCTGAATCTAAAAAGAACACAGGGGGAGGAGAGGATGCTTAATTCCTCTTCTTTAACAGAAACACTTGCAAGGGAAAAATGAAAAGATTCTTGAAAAGGAGCAGAAACAAAAGAGAATTAATAATTACTCACATTTCTATAGCACTTGAAAGTTTAAAGCCTTTTCCTGATGATAGCACTGTCAAGTGCATAGTGGAAGCAGTCTTACGCCCATTTTACAGAAAGAAATAGATTTAGAGAAGCTGAAGGTGTTGTGATCCAGACTCCAACAAGCTTACACTAGGTTGTCACTACATCTTTCCTCATCACTTTATGCTTTCGATTAGTTACCCTGCTGTTGAGGAACATACAATGCATCTCTACAGCTGATAGCATCCATCTGAACTCCTCTGCTTGATACTCATAACCTGGGCCCACTTGACCAGTCACTTCTCCCAAACAAGTACCATTTCCCCCACCCATGACCAACAAATCTTCTCTGTGCCATAGACAGGTCAGGCTTGTTCTCCACTTCTTGTCTTGTGGCCAAACTGGAATGTCTTCCCCCTAGCTCCTTTCATACCCAAATCTTGCCCACCCTTCAGGATGGTTTCCTTAACAAAATCTCCTCTATAAAATCCTCCCTTTTGTAATCTAGTCCCACACCATAAGCTCTTGTTTCGTCTGCATGAATCTTACCTCTCCTACCAGTTGAAGACACCCTAAGAGAAGAAATCATTCTCTCTTCTCCTTTCCTTCATGACACTTAGCACAGGACTGGGTACAAGTAGGTGCTTTAAAAATACTGTGTGAATTTTAGCTGTATATATATTTTTACTCAGTTTTTTTTTTGTTTTCAGTTCTAAATTCTCTTCTTCTCTTCACCCTTTACCTGCCCATCAAGAAGGCAAGAAAAACAGAAGTTCAGTGTATATTTTCTACACATGTTGTATCTCCTCTCATTAGAATATGATCTCCCTGAATAGCTGAATGGCACAATGGATAGAGCACCAGCACAGGTCACAAGAACCTGAGTTCAAATGTGACCTCAGGCACTTAATACTCACTAGCTGTGTGACACTGGGCAAGTCACTCAACCCTAAATGCAGATGGGGAAGAGAGAAAGTGATCTCCTTGAGGGCAGAGTCTATTTTTTGTGCTTAGCATAGTGTCTTGCACCTAATAAGTGCCTAATAAATGTTTTGTTGACAGGCTGAAGGGTGTTAAAGCTTCATTCTTTGGTCTTACACTCTTTTGATTTGAGATATAGAATCTTAACACCAAAAAAAAAAAAAAATGTTCATTGAGGCTGATGTTTCCACTTGTGCTTCTCAGCCCCAGCATGATGGATTCTGGTAAATTTCTAGAGCATGAGCAATAGCATTTTTCACTCTAAGAAATTTTTCAGACCCCATAATGGAGATTGGATAAATCAAAGCAAACTTGTATTGGCACTAAACTCCAGTCTCAGCAGGGACCAGTGTCTCTACCTTGTTTGATCAGCCTGTGTTCTGTTATTCCTGGAAGAGAATCAGTTGTCTCCAGTCAATGGCCCATGGCTTCCTCTGCCCACAGTGACAAATGTCCCAAGAAAGTAACCCAAAGAATCACACAGCTATGAAAGGCTAGAGCTGATAAGTTACTTAGAATGTAAGATGTTGGGGCAGGTAGATGGTGCAGCCCTGGACTCAGGAGGAACTGAGACCTTACTGTGTGATCCTGGGCAAATCATTTAACCCCGATTGCCTCAAAAAAAAAAGCATGTAAGATGTTAAAATTGGAAAGGGACTTTGGAGTTCCCTCACACCAGAGATGGAGAACCCAGGGTCTAAGACCCAGATAGAGGAGATGACTTAGCCACATTATCATGCAGCTAGTTTGTGGCAGAGATGCCCTGACCTTCAAAGCCCTGACACAGCTTGGTAACCTCGCCCTTCTGTGGTCTTAGTCTTATTGCTTGCTGTTGCTAGCACTAATTCCCTCCCCTCCCTTCTGCTCCCAGATGAACCCTCCCCATCCTATGACCTATGCCTCCCATATCCGTCTAATTCCTTACTCCTCAAAAAAGAAATCTTAGATCAGCAGGATGATTTCAGAAAGGCCTGGAGAGACTTACATGAACTGATGCTGAGTGAAGTAAATAGAACCAAGAGAACATGGTGCACAGCAACAAGACTATGTGATGATCAACAGTGAGGGACATGAACAATGGGATGATTCAGGCCAGTTCAAATGGTCTTGTGATGAAGAGAGCCATTTACACTCAGAGCGAGGACTGGGGACTGAATATGGATCACAACATAGTATTTTCACTTTTTTTGTTGTTTGCGTTTTGTTTTTTTTCTCATTTGTTCCCTTTTGATCTAATTTTTCTTGGGCAGCATGATAATTATGGAAATATGTATAGAAGAATTGCATATATTTAAAATATTAGATTGCTTGCCATCTAAAGGAAGGGGTGGGGGAAAGAGAAGGAGAAAAAAAAATTGGAACGCAAGATTTTGCAAGGGTGAATGTTGAAAACTATGTATTTGTTTTCAAAATAAAAAGGTTTATAAAAAGAAACAAAAAAGAAATCTTATTACAAAAATAAGAGCTGAGGGGAATGTTGGGACTAAATTAGTTTCTTGTTATTATTATTATTTAGTCATTTCAGTTGTGTCCAACTCTTCATGACCCCATTTGATATTTTCTTGGGAAAAATACCTAAGTAGTTTGCCATTTTCTTCTGCAGCTCTTTTTAAAGATGAGGAAACTGAGGCAAGCAGGATTAAGGGAACAGTGAGTAGTGTTTAAGGTTAGATTTGAACTCAGAATGATGAGTTGAGTCCATCCCCAGCACATTATCTACTGTACCATGTAGCTACCTAAGTGTCTTAGTCATGTCCAAGATACCTGCTAGAGTAGGATTCTCCCTTCTACCCTGAATTCAACCAGAGAGATACTCATAAGAATGGTAGGGAGTTAAACATAATTCCATTCCTCTTTAAAAAAGTCTGTCTTGGATTTTGACCAAGCGTTCAGAGGGACTCCTGGTGATATTAACAACCATTACCTATTGGCTAGAGAAAACAAAGTGATATATTTCTCCTTAAAAGGGAAAAAGAACCATGCAACCATTACTGGGGGATTTGGGGGAATACTCATGTGAATGTGATTGTTAGTGGGAACCAAGTCTTGAGTGTTTGTGGCACCAGACCTGCCAGGTGGTCAACAACTATTTCTTTACAAAGGATTGAGAAAGCCCAAGTTCTGCCTGGACCAACTTTTTTACTTACAATTTCATGGTGAGGAGGAAAATCGAAGGTATATTCATCACCAAGCAGTCTGTTATATTTGTAGTCGTTGTGGGGTTGGTGCTCATATGCCCCATAATAGTCGTAAGGAAGGATCTGGGAAGAGAAATGAAGTGAGGATCTGGACAAACAGTAAGGGTAGAGCCCGGTGAATGGGATGACAGGAGGGAGTCTGTGTTTCTCTTGCCACCCATCCACCCAGACAATTGTTGGCCTTCCTGAAATTTCTCTATCGGCACTCTCCTCAAGCTTTGATGTCTCCATCTCATTTCAGATTGTTAACGAAGCTCTTTGTCCCTTGTTGGTGCTTCCCTAATTCCTCCTGCTCATTCTACCGGTCCTGTTTGAGCCAAGCTAATTCTCACACTCGAGAAGCTGCCAAACTTTTCATTAGTCTCACCCCCAATTTCAGCTGCAGTGCCACAGGTGCAAGCTGAAGAATAAGCTGCAGCTCAATGAAGGCTCTGCTGCCTCTACAAACTATGCCCCCAAACTCCAGGGGTTCAGCACAAATAACTCCGCTTTCTGATGTGGGGCTTTACATAGGGTTCCTTCTCTTTGAATGAATAGCCAGCCTTGATCACTCTACTAGCAAGAGGCAATTGCACATCAGGCAGAAAAGATGGGGTTTGGGGTATTGGTCAGCAAGCAAGAGAATTATTGTGGAGCTCAATGACCTTCTGGTAACAACACTATCACAAAGGCATGGGCCCTTCAAGGAGGCAGAATCCCTCTCATGGCACAGCTAAGGATGTTCTAGAAGAGGAGCCTGGTATAATGCAAAGAATAGGGAACTCCCCCCAACTCTGCCCCCCCCACTAGACCTTTCAGGGTCTATATTTCCTCCACTGCACAATGAGGTTGAAATAGATGTTCTCTCAGATTTCTTACTCTAAAAATTCCATTTTTTGAGTGGGCTCTTTTAAAAAATGTGATGATTCAAGGCAATTTTAATAGACTTGTGATGTAAAAGGTTATTCACATCCAGAGAGAGAATTATGGAGATGAAGGTACATCAAAGCCAAGTATTTTCACCTTTTAAAAAATGATTGTTATTGTTTGTTTGCTTGGGTTTTTTTTTTATTTGTTATTTTTCTTTTGATCTAATTTTCTTGCACAGCTTGTCAAATGTGGAAATATGTTTAGAAGAATTGCACATTTAAATTATACATATATATTTTATATTGAATTGCTTGCTGTCTAGAAGATGACGACGGGGAAGAGGGAGGGAGAAAAATTTATAACACAAAGTTTTGCAAAGGTGAATGTTGAAAAACATCTTTACATGTATTTGGAAAGATAAAATCCTATTAAAGATTAAAATTAAATGCAGGAAGGCAGAAAGAGTAAATTCCTTCTTCTCAGATCACAATGCAATAAAAGCTACATTCAGTAAAAAGTTAGGGGTAAATAGACCAAAAAGTAATTGGAAACTAAATAATCTCATCTTAAAAAATGACTGGATGAAACAGCAAATTCCAGAAACAATAATTTCACCCAAGATAATGACAATGATGAGACATCATACCAAAATTTGTGGGATGCAGCTAAAATGGTAATAAGGGGAAATTTTATATCTTTAGAGGCTTATTTGAATAAAATAGAAAAGAGAAGATCAATGAATTGGGCCTGCAACTTAAAAAGCTAGAAAAAGACCAAATTAAAGATTAAAATTAAAATTACATCTTTTTTCAAATTCTGCTTTATTCAAAGGCTGATGATAGTGATCCTAGGTTCTCAAGATCCTAGGTCCTCTCCCTCCTGTAAAGACAGGGCATGATATACCACACTGAGCAGTAGGTGTGGAGTCAGAATACTTGCATCTGATCTGCCACTTGCTAGCTATTTGATTTTTGGCAAGCCACTTCATTTCTCTATTTTCATCTATAAAAGGAAGGGATTGGACTAGGTTGGGGGGTTTTTGCCCTGGTGTCAGTGAGCCTGTTTTTAAAACATAGGTAGATAACTATTTCAATATAACTGGCTTCCTATGCAATCCTATTGAGAGAAATTATTATTAATAAGCAATGATTTGGAGAGATCCAGAGTTCGCCCTTTTTCTATAGCACTCATTTCAAAATTCAGTCTCTATTACTGATAATGAGATTGAATGAGCTCTCCTTAAACTCCATCCAATCTTACAAGGAATTTAATCTAGGGGGGGAAGCCCATTTGTATTCTCCTCAGGTTTAGGTGGGGATAATTTCTTTGATTAGACTGTCCAAAGCTGAGGGTGGTCTGGGGGACGGGGAGAGCCAGTGTCTTTGTCCAAAATAGGTATGATGTCATTCTCTCAAACCCTTCTTGGAGCGAGCCCACTTCTTATAGTAATATTCATTTTCTCATTAATTATTAACCAATCATAATTGATTGCCATCCTCAGGAACATCCACTCTTCCAAGGGCATATAAATTGTGAGTCTCACCTCCCATGAGGAGTCTTTGACATTTGAAAATGCCACTGATATTTCTTATTAATAAAATGCCCAGATTATTCTCTTGAACTTTTTAAACAGCCTTCTATACATTTTATTTTATTTCATACATCCTATTTTGTACACTTTAAAACAATCCTAAGAAAGGGTTCATAGGCTATCAGACTGCTCAGAAGGGTCTCTGCCACACAAAAAAGGGGAAAAAAACACAAGCATTTATTAAGTGTCTACTATGTTCTGGGTACAAACATGACCTCATCTGATTCTCACAACAATCCTGTGAGATAGGTGCCATCATTACCCCCAAGTTATGGTTAAGAAAAATGAAGAGATGAAGAATAGTGATCTACTTGTTCAGGATCACATAGCTGGTAATGTCTGAGGCGACACGTGAACTTAATTCTTCCTAACCCCAGCACTTAATCTCAACAGAGGGCTAAGAATTCCTAGCAGGGATGCCTCTTCAAGGCCTTTAAAAGTTTCATGATTAATAATTAACAAATTAACAATTAACAACACACTTAAAAGTATAAATAAAGATCTGTATCAGTATTGTTGCTCCATCATTTCAATTACGTCCGATTCTTTGTGACTCCATTTGGTATTTTCTTGGCAAAGATACTGAAATGGTTCATCATTTCCTTCCATTTTACAGATGATGAAACAGAGGCAAGCAGGGTAAAGTAACTTACCCAGAATTACATAGCTAGTAATTGTCTGTGGCTGGGTTTGAACTCAGGTCCTCGACCTGTCCCTCTATCACTGTGCCACAGTGTTGGGAAGCACCCATTAGCAGCCCATTTTTTGATTTACCCGGCCCTTAACACAATGCCTGGCACAAAGTAGGCACTTAATAAATATTTATTGCTTGACTGAAACTCTGAGGCCCAAAGTTCAGCTAGATGGTAAATGATTTCCTCAGAACCACATAGTGTCAGAGGTGAGATAACCAGGTCTTCCTTTCTCCAAGTCCAGCATTCTACTCATTATGCCATGTTACCTTAGCTTTTAATTAGGCTAAATTAAAATTGCATTTTAGACATTATATTCTGACAGTATACTTTCAATTCCTGGAGAATAATACAGTTTTCAAAACATTTTCTACACTGTTGACTCAATTCAATATAAAAGCACCTGTGTGAGATAAGGTAGAGGGAGAGCAGAATCATTTTAAAAGTCATAGGAGGGGCAGTTTGGTGGTGCAGTGGATAAAACACCAACCTGAAGTCAGGAGGACCTGAGTTCAAGTTTGGCCTCAACACTTAACACTGTCTGGCTGTGTGACCCTGGGCAAGTCACTTAACCCCAATTGCACTGCCCCCCCCCCAAAAAAAAATGGTACTTACTGAATGACCCTCACCAAAAAACCTGATTGCCTCATCAAAAAAAAAAAATTCACAGGACCATAAATTTTAAATCAGAAGGTCTGATCTAATTCCTCTGTTTTAAAGATAGGGAATTCGAATGATTTGTTCAAGATCACACAGATAGTACATGGCAAAGTTGAGCTTTGAATCTCATTGATATGATAAGGTTTGCAAATGAGGCATATAATGGGGGAGGGAGGAAGACAGGATCTTATCACACTGCACTGAGATAGTGGGGATCCCTGCAGTCAGCAGGTTGTGGACCTTCTTTGTTAGTCCCCATTAATTGCCAGACTTTGTATTTATACTTACAGGAGCTGGTCCCTGTGGGTTAAACCATCCAGGTCTCTCCCAACCATGTCTTTCCTGGAATACACACCCCTGCTGGAGGAGCTCCTAAATAGAAAGATGAAAAGAAACATGAAATAAGGCATCTTCCACCTCTGAACATTTATAGTTAATCAGGTATGGGTTCGCAAAATGTCAGCATTAGAAAAGGATCTGCAGGCCATATAAGCTCTATTTCATTGCTTTACAGTTGGAGGAAGCAAGACACAGAGAAATGAAATGTTTGGATCAGTTTACAATTCTACCAACAATGAACTAATGTCCTGAGGAAAAAAAGAAATCTACGTGATAACTTTAAAAATTTTAAATAAAAAAAGAAATAAAAGAAATGAAATTATTGACCAGAGGCACACAGTAAGCTTGGAACAAGTGCTAGGAATAGAACCCAGGATTCTAGACTTCCACTTTAATGTTTTTTCTGACTGGAGCTGCTGAAGACAAACTTGAACTTGTTCTACTTTATTCTGAAGGACCTCTAGAATAGATGGTATGACTGGAGATTTACATTATATTGGGATATATGTCAGGTAAATAGATTTTAAATGGATTTTATTCCATCAATACTTCAGGACAGTCCTCTGGAATGAACTGATGTTTCTGGATTCTCTTGGGGATCTCTGCCCATGCCTTCATGTTCCTATATGGGTCTATTGCTAGGTCTAAATCTTGGGAACTTGTGTATTCAGTGTAGCTTTGTGGGAGAAATTTTAGTTTCCTTAAGGGATAAAACTTCATCATTGTACAACATCAAAGACTCTTCCCACACTTAAAGATTTATGTTCAGAAATTCATCCACATGTTCACAATCACTGGAAAGGACCTTAAAATAAAAAATGTCAAGGCCTTGGAATATAGAATGTCAGTTGGAAAAAATTATAAAACAAGAACATCAGAACTAGAAGAGGTCTTAAAAGACATAATGTTAGAGGTGGAAGGGGCCTTAGAACATAAGAATATCAGAGCTAGGAAAGGCCTTAGAACACAGAATGCCAGAACTGGAGGGCCCTTAGAACAAAGAACTTCAGAGCTGGAAGGGATCTTACAACATAGAATGTCAGAGCTAGGAAGGGCCTTCAAACACAGAACATCAGAACTAGAAGGGCCTTAAAACATAGAATGTTACAGCCAAAAGGGACCTTAAAAATCATCTACTGGAAGAACAGATTTAAGGTAAACCATGGACTTGGATGTAGAAAATCGCATCTTTATTTTTGTTAACTTCTAACTGAAATTTAGTATTTCTTTTGAAATGGAATATTTAAAATATATTATTTGAAAAATAGAGCCATGTGAAAAATAAAAAGGTTAAGAAACCCTGATCTAGTTCAATTCTCTCATTTTACAGATGAAAAACCAAGGTCAAACACATAGCAAGAAGCAGATTTAAGATTCAAACCCAGAATTCCAAATGTTCTTACTACTAAACTATGATTGAACTTTTGAGAACAAGAGAAAGGACTGTGGAGTCCATAAAACGGGGGTGAGTAATGGGGTGGGAGGATAAAAGGATGATTGTATATAAAAAACAAAAATCACCTTGTAAGAATCCTAACCTGTACGGCATTCAAATAAGAATAAATAAGTTAAAGGGATATAATGATGCAGATCCAAACAGAGGGGTCAGAGACCTTATTTTGCATTTTGACTGATTCTTATTATTTGTATTATCTTGTGCAAGTCATTTCATCTCTTATGGCCTCAGTTTCCCCACCTGGAACATGAAGGAGTTGGACCTAAGGTCCAGAGTCACAGAAAGTCCGTGCTCATTATGAACTATGAGTCTCTACTTGCAGACCTCCAGTGAAAGCAGAATTACTACTTCTTAAGGCAGCTCACTCTGCCTGTGAACAGCTCTAATTTTTAGGAGGGCAGCTAAGGGGCTCTCATCCAGCAGTCAGGAAGATCTAAGTTCAAATTCAGCCTCAGACACTTACTAATTGTGCAAACCTGGGCAAGTTATTTAATCCTATTGGTCTCAGCTTCCTCTTCTATAAAATGATCTGGAGAAGGA
Source organism: Sminthopsis crassicaudata (assembly GCF_048593235.1). Classification (NCBI taxonomy): domain Eukaryota; kingdom Metazoa; phylum Chordata; class Mammalia; order Dasyuromorphia; family Dasyuridae; genus Sminthopsis; species Sminthopsis crassicaudata. The sequence goes on from NC_133618.1 coordinate 505,118,822, forward strand.
ATGGCAAAACCCCCTCCAATATCTTTGCCAAGAAAACTCCAACTGGAGTCATAAAAAGTTAGAAATGACCAAAAAAACTGATTAAATAACAAAACAACAATTTTTAGGAAGTATTTCCTCACATTGAACCTGCATCAACTTCCCTATACTTAGTTCTGTTTTCTAAGACCAAGAACAGGACAAATCCCTCTTCCATTTGGTTGTCTGAGTTTGCCAGAGAAAAAGCTTCTGTAGCTGACACTGTCGTCTCCCATCATTACTACACCTATGTCCCTGAGCCAGATTTTAGCTCTATTTACCATATTCCTCCTCATTTTTCTCGTAGTCTATAATATACTAATTAATATGGCATGGTTTTATTCTTCCATTGATCCTTACTTGGATTTCTGCACAGAGTACAACTTTCTAATGTATGATGCTACTCCGTTCCTCCTATGATCTGTTCTATTCTTTTTAAATAAGTTATTTCCATACAGAATCATATTCTGGTCATGGATTTCGTCCTACTGAGCTTCAGAGATGTCTATGAAATTAAACTTATTTCCTTGCCTTGAAGGGACCTTTATGTTCGTTGGTTTTTTTTGTTTTGTTTTGTTTGTTTTGTTTTGTTTTACTGTATTTTGGGTATTTATGTATTAATAATGTACATCTATAGTTATATCTATATAGACAGATCTATATATCTATATTCAGAGAGAAAGAGAGAAAATGACCAGAGAGAAGAAACAAAGAGACAGAGACAAAAAGAGAGACGGAGATAGAGACAGAGAAAGAAAGAAAAAGAGACACAGAGAGAGGCAGAGACAGAGAGAGACAGAGACAGAGAAGAGATAAAGAGAGAGCAAGGATTAGATTTTATTGTTTCCTCTCTTCTTGGGAATTTTCACTGTGAATTTTGTTCTTCTTTGATATTCATCTTCATTTACCCTTAATGTCTCCTCTTCTCTGAGATGCCTGATACAATAGATAGATGCTGGCAGTCCCCCTCCCCCCAGCTCCAGTTCTAAATGTTATGAAATCCACGCTGCTCTGAATTAATAATTCTCCAAGGTGGGAGGGAGAATCCAGCCCTTTCCATGTCACATTTAAGTAAAATAGTGGCATTTATTGTGGAACATGCTTGAAACAATTCATTGCTATTTCTAGCCCAGAGAACAGGTTCTATTCCTCTTAATCTCAAAAGCAACTTGTCACTCTCCTAATGAAGCTGCTTTCATTAGGCATCCCAAGAGGTAACAATCCCTAGTGATTTTGGACAACAGGGGAATAGACGGTGCAGATGACAGGTCCACTCAGGTAGGGCTGTGCTCCTTGTACATGGAGTACCCAAGATCTGCTTAATTTCCAGAAATGATCTGCTCTGAGCAGACTTGACATCCCCACAGTCAAAACCTTGATATTAAACTGGAAAATTCTTGTAATTCCTCCTGTTGTCTTTTTTGGGACTCCTAACCCAGGGGTACGTTCATTCATTTTTCATTTGACAAACATTTATTTATTGTTTCTACTTTCCCATAGCAACAGTTTTTGTGCTGAGAGAGATGCACAGATTAGCTAATATATTATGTAGTCTCGGGCCTTGGGGGGCTCACAGCTAACAGCAAGATAAGAAACAAAGGCTGCTAATTACAACACACACTATTAGATTTTAGAAGCTCAGATTCATAGCAGGAGGAACCTAAAAGACCATCTAGTTCTCCAAATGAGAAGACCAAAGTCTAGGAGGCTGAATGATTTGTACACTGTCACACAGGTAGTGTCGGGACTTGAAATCAGATATTCTAAAATCAGCATTCCTTCCCCTGTATTAAGCTGACATCGTAAGCACACGAGGGAATTCAAAGGGAAAACTATTGTCCAATGAACAGGAATTCAAAAGTGACAATGAAGAAGAAAAATGTTCCAGACTTGTATATGGAGCCATAAGAGCATGTTTGGAGGATTATTAGTAGATTCTAACTACAGCAAGTTTTGTCAAAGAGAGTTTTGAGAGATAAGGTTAAAAAAGGAGGATGATTCAAATTGTATAGAAGATTAACAATTAGGAAAAAGGAATTTACCCAGTAGGCAATAGGGAGCCAAGGAAGATGTGTGAGCAGAACAGTGACATAACTAGATATATAAATGTGCTACAGATTTATGGTGATGACAAAGTTAAACAACTTTTGTGCCCTAAGTAAACACTAATGGTGATGAGAAATTACATCCTCTAGAAAATGCCATCTGCATGCAGAGAGATACTGAAAGTGGATTGAAACATAGTATTTTTCAACTTTTGTTTGTTTTCTTTCTTGTGTTTTTTTCCCCGTGAGTCTGATTTTTCTACACCACATGACAAATATAAAAATATGCTTAAAATAATTGCCCATATTTAACCTAAATCAGATTGCTTGCTGTCTAAGGGAAGGCAGGAAAGGAGAAATATTTGGAACACAAAATCTTACAAAATTGATTGTTGAAAACTATCTTGACATGGAAAAATAAAATACTATTAAAAAAATAAAAAAGGAAATCACATCCTCCAAAAGATAAGGGAGTAAAAGTCAATGATTTAGCATTAGAAGAGATCTCAGAAACCACCTAGTCCTTCCCTACAATTTTACAGATAAAGAAACTAAGGCCTAGAAAGGAAAAATGGTTTTCCCAAGATCATAAAAGAATTGACAAAGATAGGATTTGAATTCTGACTCTTAATCTAATTGCCTTTCCACTGTTCCTCTCTACTCAATGCTCAGAAGATTCTGGTCAGAGTCACAAAATTATAGTTGTAACCTGTTAGAGCTAGAAGGGGCTTTAGTTTGACCTTATCATGTTTTGGATGAGAAAAAAAAAGAAAGCCCCTCAGAAGCCCAAGCAAATAAAGGACTTGCCCAAGCTTACAAATCTAATGAGGGACAGAGCTTCGATTAGTGTATTGATTCCCAAACCTATAGTCTTATGCTCCACTATACGGCAGCCCCATACCTCATGCAGAGGGTCTCTCCTCATATTTCGGCCAGCCAGTGGCTCATCGTGGGGGAAGACGACGGAATAATTCTTGGCATATGATTCATGACTCCGCTCCCGGATCCAAAGGCGGTTGTCAGTGAGTGAGTGGTGAAAGCGCCTGAGTCATGGGAAGAAGAGGTGATTGTTAGCGCCTAAGTGGATGGCGAATGCTCCTGCAAAGACCGGGCAAAACCAGAAGCTTCACTGGGGGCTAATAATATTCTAGTCCCTGGGGGAAGATGGGAAGGAATAATAAGTTACATTTATATAACATTTTTGAGTACCCAAAGTGCTTTTCTTGTCATCCTGAGAGACTTGTTTTTATAGATGAGGAAACTCAAATTCAAGTTATGTCCAAGGGTCACTCTGCTAATAAAGGGTGGAACTGAATCCAGGTCTTCTGACCCTGTCTAGTTCTCTTTCCATTATACCATATCAGCTCTTTAGGGGAAAGGAAAAAAATAGCAGGAAATAGTAGCATCCAGCTAATTTTCCTATCATTTATCACTCTTAATGATGGGGGTTGAGGTCTCTTTAAAGTGACCTCTCTGACTACCCAACCCCTATGGCTGACCTTGATTCACAAATCCTGGTCAAAAGCACCCTTTTAAATATCCGGGCCCAGCCCCACCATCAGCTCAGCTTCCCCCAGCCCTCACCGGATCTGACTGAAAAGCCCGCCAGAACTGGGTACCGCCCATCATCTTCTAGGTATAAAAGAGCTGAGCTGGAGCTCTCTCCTTGCAGGAGCCCTTCCCCCCAACACATGGTATCCTTCCAGCCATGTAAGGGTCCCTGCCCGCCCAGTGGCCACCTCTGGCCCTGGCATCTTTCTAACTGAGCTTTACTTCCAAATTTCTACAATAAACCTTTTTTTTTATCAATCTAGGTTTTCGGGCCTGTAAATTCATTTACAGGTGACACTGCGCCTCATGGGGTTATCTTTGCGCCGGCAAACGGGGTTCCCCCTTTCCTTTCCCTCATTATTAAGAGGCCAGATTTAAAAGAATAGATATGAAACCCTTTGTAGAGGTGGAAGGTCCAAGAGTGTTGCACAAAGCATAAAATTCCATACTTTTTTGATGTATTGCTTATCTATGCTGATTTTTTTTACTCATCTTTTTCTTTGTTTTTGTCTTTGAAATATATTATTTATTATATAGGATAGCTTGAGGCAGTGAGGATACTAGGGGAAACTATGATGTAAAAAACAAAGAAAAAAAATCAGTAAAAAGGGATGGTAGGCTGACTTTAAAAGTCAGGAATTCTTTGTGACCCCATTTGGAGTTTTCTTGGCGAACATACTGGAATGATTTGCCATTTCCTTCTCTGGCTCATTTTACTTTTGAAGAAACTGAGACGGAGTAAAATGACTTGTCCAGGGTCACAAAATTAATGTCTGAGGCCAGATTCAAGCTCAGAAAGATCCTGACTTCAGGCCTGACACTCTATACATTGTACCACCTAGCTGTCCAAAGTAACATCTGGAATCAAGTCCTATATCTTTTACAAACTAGGCCATGGATCGGGTACTTACTTTAGATATACTTGTGATCTGCCTTGGCGGGAGGAAGTTTCCACACCACCACAAGAAAATCACAAGGCAGTCCAAAAATAAAACAAAACAAAGCTAACCCCAAAACAAAAACAAAAACACCCCTCTCTCAAAAGACAAAACAAAAAAAACACAAAAACTATACCCTCCAAAATAGGAAGACATCATGAAAAAGGGGATAGGAAAAAAAAATTATTATTAGACAAATTAATTGACTAACCCAAGATCACCCAAGTAGGAAATGGAAGCTCAGGAAATTTTTAAAAAATCAAAAATAGCAACTACAACAACAACAAAACCCCCAAACAGCTCTCTCAATTCCCTCAGCAGGATTTGGATTCTGGGAACACAGTGCAGTACTTCCTTAAAACAGGCTCCCAGATCTACTTGTTATCCTCCAAACTTCTTCCCATTATCTCCCATGACCTCATTTGAGCCTGGACTTCCTCCTCCACAAACCTACCATCTTAACTCCCAGTCCATCTCTCAGCAGAGATCAGAAGTTTCCCTCAGACTCAGCATCTCCTCCCTCACCTCTCCCTCCTGGCTTTGAAAACACTGACAGAGTCTGGGAGGTGGCTTTGATGTAGAATGGCTAATTGGAACAGACACAAATGTTAATGAAAGGACCTCTCAGAAAACCCTTTGCAAGAAAAAAATGTTCATTTTTGAAGTTTAAGAGACTCTAGTGAGGGAGAAAGTGAGGAAATGAGGGGGAAAGTGGGGAAGGAGAAAATGATCTATGCTTTCAACCAAAGAATTGCAGCTTTCTGGGACTGGGCTGGTTCCCCTCACCATCCAATTGTGTCAATTGAACAATGTTAGATAGAGTGGAACATCAGGGTATATTTTTTTATAATACAAAGTGAGTTCTGGGAGTTGAGTCAACACTAATGAGTATCTGCAAAAAGTGAATAAGGGAGATACATAGATTTTTATTTATCTCTTAGAAATAGAAGCAGTTGCCATCGTATGGAGTGTTAGGGCACCTTGGAACAACGTAGAGAATTTTCTATTTGGAATCAGTGAACCTGGATTAAAATCTTGTTTATACCTCTAATCTAGCTGGGTGCCTTTTTTCTATTCATCTTTAACCTGTCTGCTTTTATTTATTGACTTAATTGTTTATTTGTTTGTTTATTCATTTATTATTTTTTGTTTATTTTAACATATATTACTTTATGAATCATGTTGGGAGAGAAAAATCAGAGCAAAAGGAAAAAAAACATAGGGAAGATAAAAAAACCAGGAAAAAAGTGAACATAGCATATATTGATTCATATTAAGTCTCCTTAGTTTTTTTTCTGGATGCAGATGGAATTTTCTGTCCAAAGTCTACTGGGATTGCTTTGACTCACTGAACCACCATGAAGAACCAAGTCCTTCATAATTGATAATCATGCAATCTTGCTATTCTTGTGTACAATGTATTCCTGATTCTGCTTACTTCACTCAGCATCAGTTCATGTAAATTTTTCCAGGCCTTTCTAAAATCAGCTTTTTCATCATTTTTTATAGGACAATAATATTCATTACCTTCACATATCACAACTTGTTCAGCCATTCCCCAATTGATGGGCATCTACTCATTTTTCAATTCTTTGCTACCACAAAAAGGGCTGCTACAAACATTTTGTCACATGTGGGTCCTTTCCCCTTCTTAATGATTTCTTTGGGATATAGACGCAGGAGAAACACTGCTGTATCAAAGGGTATGCACAGTTTTATAGCTTTTGGGGCACAGTTTCAGATTGCTCTCCAGAATGATTGGATCAGTTCACTTCACCAACAATGCATTAGTGTAGCTGGGTGTCTTTTAAGCATATCACTTAATCTCTCTGGGTTTCAGTTTCCTCATCTGTAAAAGTTGAAAGGAGTTGTACTAGCCAATCTATAAGGTACCTTCCTTTATCTAAATCCAAGATGCTATGAAAATTTCAAACAAGGAGGTGGAAAACTGAAGATAAGGACTTGGAATATTAACTCAAATTTTAACATGAAATGTCAGATTATAGAATGTAGAACGTCTGAGCTGAAAGAGAAGTTGGGAGCAATCCTCTCTTGTTCTCTCATTTCAGTTGTATCCAACTTTTCATGACCCCATTTGGGTCTGTTTTTTTTTTTTGTTTGTTTGTTTGTTTTGTTTGTTTTTGTTTGTTTGTTTTTTGGCAAAGACACTGGAATGATTTGCCATTTCCTTCTCCAGCTTATTTTATAGATGGAGAAACTGAGATCAATAGGATTATGTAATTTACTTAAGGTCACATAGCCAAGTAAGTGTCTGAGATAGGAATTGAACTCAGGTTTTTCTGATTCTCTCCACTGTACCTTCTAGTTGCATTAGTTTCTCTAATCCTCCCATTTTACTAAAATATAACTAAGGCAAGGAACTGGAAACTGAGGGAACGCCCATCAGTTAAGGAATGGCTAAATAAGTTATGGTATATGAAGGTTATGGAATATTATTTTATAACAGGATGATTTCAGAAAGGCCTGGAGAAACTTATATGAACTGACTTTGTGTGAAGTGAGAAGAACCAAGAGAACTTTGTACACAGTAACAAGATTATGTGACGATCAACTGTGATGAACCTGGCTCTTCTCAACAATGTGGAAATTCAAAGCAATTCCAACAGACTTGTGATGGAAAGAGCCATCCTTATCCAGAGAACTATGGAGATTAAATGTGGCTTAAAGCATTTTCATTTTGTTGTTGTTGTTTGTTATTTTTCCCTTTTGATCAAAAAATTTTTATATAACATGACAAATACAGAAATATGTTTAGAGGAATTTCAATACTTAACCTATGTTGGATTGCTTGCTGTCTTAGGAAGGAGAGAGAGAATGAAAAAAAAATTAGAACACAAGGTTTTGCAAAGGTCAATGTTGAAAATTCTTTGCATTTATTGGAAAAATAAAATACTATTTTAGAAAAAAAGAAAACTAAAATCCAAAGAGGGCGACTACCTTTTTGAAAGTTGGACAGCCCACCTGCATTTTTAATTTCCTTCACAGGCTAATTGTACACTATTTCAAAGTCTGCTTCTTTTTGTACAGCAAAATAACTGTATGGACATGCATACATATATTGTCTTTAATTTATACTTTAACATATTTAACATGTTTTGGTCAATCTGCCATCTGGGGGAAGGGGTGGGGGGAAGGAGGGGAAAAGTTGGAACAAAAGGTTTTGTAATTGTCAAAAAATTGCCCATGCATACATATATCTTGTAAATAAAAAGCTATAATTTAAAAAATTTTTTTAAAGACACATGGAACTAAAAAAAAAAAAGTTGGACAGCAATTCAGAATTCAAGTTTCATGCTTCCCACTCCATGGTTTTTCCCATTATCTAAGCCTCCTTCAGAGAATCATTAAGTGTCTTGAGGATCACCTATGGGCTCAGATCTTTGTGAGGTATGAGGGGGATAATACATTCAAGCACAAGGTGAAGGAGTTTCTAATCTACCTGAGCAGCCAGGAAGAAATTGACAAATGAGACTTGAGCAGGCAGAGATGTCTATTTCTATGTCAGACATCACTGAGAAGACAATCCTTGGGCATGTGAAAGTTTTGTTTGGGATTTCCTGGATGTTAGACTTTGTAATGTAAGTCATTGAGTTTTCAAAGGGACCCCAGAGGCCATTTAACCAAACCTCTGAAGAGGAGTCCTTTCTACAAATATCCCTCACAAATGGTCATTGAGCTTTTACTTTGAGCTTTTTATTGTCAGGACATTAGAAAGGACACATAGAGCACAGAAAGAACTGGGGATGTAGGCGCTTACTAGCTGTGTTACCCTGGGCATTTTCCTTTTTGGCTTTCATTTCCTCATCTGAAAATGAGGGGCATTGGACATGATGACTTCAGTAATTCAATCTAGTTCCAACTCTCTGATCTCTTGATGGAGAACTCATTTCCTCCTGCAATAATCCATTCTATTTTGAATTTTATAGGGAGTTGTTTTTTTTTTTCCTACTGGGATAAAATCTGCTTCCCTTAAATTTCTACTTATTGTTCCAAACACTACCCTCTGGGACTAACAGAATAAATATGCTAATTCTTCTATATAGTGACATTCAAATAGTTGAAGATAACTATCATTAGTTAATCCCTGAGGTCCCATGATCCCATGTTCCCCTTTGCTATATCCTCCGTTCTTTCTTTTATGGGATAAGGAGCTTTCTGTCTCCCTCACAGTAATGGTGAACAGAATATGGATGACTTTTGGGGTGCACCAGGAATCCCCAAGTCTCCATTCTCATCTGATTGAGAAATGGTTCCCTACATAGTCATAGATGGTGAGCTCTTGAGGTCCCTTTCAGCTTCCATAATTCTTAAACCCACTATGGGTACAGAATGTGGTCTGTTTAGAGTGTTCCATTCTGCACAGAGAGCAATAAAGAATTATTATTATTCCAAAGCACCAATCTATAATCTCAGGAAAAGGTTGCAAAATTCCAGTTCTTTATGCTTGCCCGCAGGGCTTGGGTTAGCATCGCCTGGGTAACCGATGGTTTCCATGGCTCTCAGGCTCAGATGCTGTTTTCTTGCAGTCATATGGAGGCATCATTACTACCAGGAGATTTTGAGGGGCTTCAGCTGTGACTGACTCTAATTGGTGACTAATCCCACGTTATTACACAGGAAGCTAACGGGGCCCTGGGTAGTGCCATCATCCTTCTTGTGGCCAGTTAAGTGTTACCATAAAGCTGTTTGGTCCCCTCCTGTGGCCCTCCAATCTTTACTGGGAGTGGGAACAGTTCCTGAGGGCTCATTTAGAACAGGACTGGTACCTGCCAAGCTGTTCATATCATCTAACAGCTTGCCTGTCTGGTTTTCTCAATAGGCCAATCTGCCTGGAGCCAGATGTGCATGTTGTTGCTAGGGCTAAAACCAAATCACTCGGTACAAGCCACGTGAGGGAAAGGCTCTCAGTAAGCCTTCTGCTGTGATGCTCTTCCATAGGACATCTCTGAACCGAGCAAAGTGAACCTTTCACTGTCATCCAAACTGGACTTTTGATCAAGTTGGACTCTCTAAATTCAATCCCAGATGGGCCATTTCTTGCCCATCCCAGGACCTTGTCAAATAACCTCTAAGAGACAGATTTATTCTAGCTCAAAATCCTGTCTCCTTCTCTGGGCTTGCTTCCTTCTATTTTTACCTTGTTTCAAGGTCTAGCTCAAATCTACCTCTTCCATGAAATCTTCTGTGGTCTCCTAACCCACAATGATCTCTTCTTCCTTTGACTTTCAAACCAAAGGGCTCCATCCAAAGTGGAGAGTCTCCTTAGTGAATGACCCCAAGAGAGTATGTATTCAACCAATGGAAAGATGCATTATGGTCAATCATACCTAATCTTTTCCTCCAGTCTGTCTTTGACTTCTGCTATATAAATTCCAAACTTAACCCTTCTGAACCTGAATATTAGCCCCTCAAAGGCAGTCATAACCTAAGCATTAGGGGGTAACCACAGCAACACCTGTAGGAAAATTCCCCATTGCCTCTGTCTCCTAGATCAGGGCTTCTTAAACTTTTTCCACTCATGAACCCTTTTCATCTGAGAATTTTTATATCATCCCAATTATATAGATGCATAAATAAGCATACAAATCAAACACTTACTGAAAATAAATTGTAATTTTGTGGCCCCCCATATTCAATTATGAGACCCCATGTGGGGTTGCAAACCACAGTTTAAGAAGTTGGGTCCTAGATCACCTTGTGGCTGCAGTAGGGGCTCGTAGGAGGGTGGGCGCCACTGAATAAAAGTCATTTGCTTCCTTTTGCTCATTTCTGATAGTACAGACTGAATCCTACAGGATGAGCAACCATGGATTTGTTGTGATATGCACTGAAAATATCATTATATTATCTTTCTCTCAAAAATCTATCCTTTCTCTAAACTCCCCTGTTATTTTATAAAATAACAACTAGATTAACAATTGCAGTACTATCTTCAATCCCATCACTCCTAAACAAATGCACTCAGTTGCTTGATCTTGGTGATCACCACAAAATCTTTTAATCCATCCGCTTCTCCCTGCTCACACAGCTACCACCTTAGTTCAGGCCCTCAGTCGCAGCAGCGGCCTTCTAATTCACCTCTTTGCCTTCCACACGCTCATTCTCTGCATTCATCCTTCACACAACTGACACAATGATCTTCTGTTCCTGTCAGCCTCCCTGCCCCGGACAACAACAAACTCCAGTGGCTCCCTATAACCTCTAGGAGTAAGTGGTATTTCATCTTTATCTCATCCTTTTTAAATGTTTATTTTTGTATCTATTAGTATAAAATATACATCTATTTGGACATGTACATAATTTGTAAGCAAATATATATGTGAAAAGTACATGCTCAAAATTCTTTTTACTCATAGAGATATGTAATCAAAAAAGTTCAGACACTGCTGTCCCAAAACTAAGTCTGTCCCACCCACTGACAAATATCATTTCACATGCGTGTCCTCACAAACAGGATTATAAACCCAGTCTGGGTAGGAGTTATGTCTCTGACTCCTACAGAAAGCTGAGCACAAAAGCTTTCTGAGCTTAGGAAATGGCTTCTGAATAATTAAATCAAGTATTTTAGTAGTCAGGAAATTTCATGTCTTTCTAGTAGGAATCAGAGTAAATGGATTCTCCAAATTTTAGTTCAAAGGACAGAAAAGGGGAAGGCGGGGTTAGATCGCAGTTTGTGTTGGAAAAAGATCTGGGGCTTTTAGGAACACCAAGCTCTAAATGAAATAATAGTATGATTTAAGAGAGGTAATAATAGCTAACATTTATATGCTTACTACGTGCTAGGTTCTGTGCTAGGTACTTTACAATTATCTCATTTCATCTTCACAATATCCCTGAGAGGGAGATATTGTTTTTTTATCTCCATTTTACAGATGAGGAAACTGAGACAAATAGAAGTTAATTGACTTATTTAGAATCCCACAGTCTTCATGATTCTAGATTAAATTCTCTAGCCACCATGCCCCACCTAGCTGCCCATATAAACAACATCACATAGGGACAGAATGCAGAGAATCCTATTTACTGGCTGTGTGACTCCAAGAAAGTTATTTAACTTTTCCTGGTCTCAGTTTCCTTACCTGTAAAATGGGGACACAGGACTTGATGACCTTTTAGCTCTAAATCTTTAATCCTAGTGATCTGGTAATTTTTTTAAAAAGCTAACCCATTTTTATACTGCATCAAGATAGGAAGTGTCCAGAACAAAGGATGTGATTGTTCCAATGTAGTATCTCTAGTCAGATCATTTAAGTCACATATTTTAGGACAGCAATTGAGAAGTTGGAATATTTCCAGAGAAAGGCAATTGAATCAGTGAGAAAACAGGACATAATGTCATAAAAAGAGTCATTGATGGGACTGGAAAGGTTTCACTTTGAGAAAAGAAGATGAGCAGATTCCATTGATTGAGAGAATTGCTATTAAAAAAAAAAGAAAACAAAACTGTGGTATTTGTATGTAATGTGCTATATTAAATAATGCACAAAAAGTACACAGATAAGCATGGGTTTACATGGAATGATGCAAAATAAATTAAGAAAACAATAGGAAAAAAGAGAAAAGAAGACTCAAAGAAGATAGTCCAGATGCAGTGTCCCCCAGACCACCGGTCCTTCTTGCAACCCAGCCCTTATAGCAGTAATCATCCAAGAAAGCTCCCTACCAACCGGCTGCTCCTCTCACAGGGAAGGCAAACCAGCCTAGCTGAAGCAGCAAGGCACCCTGCGAGAGAAATAGGAAGTAGTCTACCCCAAGTAAGTCAAACCACCTCCTCCTCACCATCACATCCCTTCAGACCTGTTAGGATTCTTACAAGGTACCAAGTACATAAGTACCTTGTAAGAATCCTAACACAGACCCTGATGAAAACAGCCCAGAACTCTGAACACAAGAGCCTTGGAGATAGCCCTGATCCCAACCAGATATTCTCTGTCATCATCCCGGGAAGCATCCCCACGAGGAGGCAGTACCTGCAGCCATTATAGTCATAGCTACTGAGGACACAGAAAGTAAAATTCTTGCCACTGAAGTTTCTGTGAAATGTTCAAGAATAAAAACTGCTACGATGTTTATCAGTGGAAATGACATTACAGGAGCAGCATTAATATCCACTTTGCTGTTGCATCCTAAGGACTATGGGACCTTTCCATCTGACTTGTAGGATTGTTGCTCATTAGAATGCTTAAAAATTGGGACTGTTTTGCTCTTCTACTTGTATGCTTATGCTTTGCACATAATAAATACTTAATAAATGCTTTATTTATTCAGTCAGTAGTTCATTCAGATGTCTCGAGGTAGTTCAAAGATGAACAAGGTCCCCAAGTTCAAATTTTCAAATACAGAGCACCTACTGGATTCTCAGCTCTCTCTTCTTGGCTGGGAAGTAATGAGTCACAGAATCTCAGAATCCTAACAGCATAAAATATCCCTGACAAATGACTATCTAACCTCCCTTTGAAGACCTCCAGTATCAGGAAACTCACCACCTCACAAAGCAGACTATTTGCTTTGGAACATTTTTAATTATTGAGAAGATTTTCCACACAAGTGGAGGAAAAAAACCTGTCTATAATCTCTAGTATTGCTCTGAGATTTGTTGTGCTCTAGACCCAAGCAAATTAAGTCTAGTACCTCTTCCAAATGGCATCTTCTTAGCCATTTATAGATAACCCTTAAACCTTCTCTTCTCAATGCTAAATGTTCCCTGTTGGATTTTTTTCAACTAATATGTTATGGTTCCCCATCTATCTTCTTAATCATCCTAGTACTGGCTGCTTGCTCTTGTCAATAAGAGTCCTAAAATGGGAAGCCTAGAAATGGACATCAACCAGAAACTACATGAGGAGAAAGGAGAAGACATAGCTCCTGCCCTCAGGGAACTTGCAGAGTAACTTGGGGAGTACAGAAGTCACACTTGTGTAATAGCTAGAACAACAAAATGTGCAAAAAAGAGGGAGAATTCTGCGCATACTTGGCAAGTTTTGTATTTACTTATTGAGTACCTAATTCTCCCACAGACTGAGACAGAAATAAAGAAGCAAAGAATTCTAAATTGGTTAGCCAGGCTTTCATCCCTGATATACAGAGCCCCTGGAAGGAATGTGTCTATTCAGCACAAAAAGCTGAGGGAAGCAATCTAGCCACTGTGGGCTCAGCCGCCTCCCTTATCAGCCTTCCCCAAATGAAAGCCACAACCCTCATGATCTCCATAAGCGAAGTCAGCCTGTGTCCTAGTGGGCTAGAGGGAAGGGGGGGTGAAGAAGGATGGCAGAGGAGGAAGGAAGACAGATCTCCTAATGTCCCATAATGGGCTGGGTTGTTACTATTTTTAGTTTTCATAAAAAATGGGGGTGAGGCAGTACGATATAGTTGATAGAAAGCTAGCTGTAAACTCAGGGCTCAAGTCTTGCTTCTAATACATAATGACTGGGTAACCCTAGACAAGGTACTTACTCTTTCAGAGTTCTAGGCAGACCTCTCAGATCATAAGCAGCAGAGAGTATAGTCCGATACTAGTAGAGGGAATTCTTTCCATATACAAATGAACTCTTAAGTCCTTTATTTTAAAAGTGATATGAATTTCCTTCATCCTGATTTTTCTTTGCTCATGATAGATGAGGAGGAGAAAAGAGGAAATATTAGAGGGGAAGGGAACATGTCCAAACAACAAGCATTTATTGAGTGCTTACTGTATAACCAAAGTCAACTCAAGGTAGCAGAGGACCTGATATTTCCTTAATGAAAACAGGTTGTTTTTTTCCCCCAAAAGCATGCCCACTGTTTCAGGTGATTATCACAAAAGCTCTTGTAAGGTAGGCAAGTGTTCTATCAATTAAAGGACTCAATAGATCATGGGGTCCAAATCCCTTATCTTACAGATGGGCAACCACGGAACCACAGAGAAATGATGCAATTGATTCAGAATCAGACACTAGTAGGAAGGAGCAGAACCGAACTTTGATCCAACTTTTTCCAAAACCACATATCTAGTCCTCTTTCCACAGTCCCATATTGCTTTTGTATCATAATGCTGATTTTATAGAGGAGAAAACTGAGGGTCATGGAGAGGAAAGGACTTTTCTTGGCTCCCCACCTTATTACTTGGAAAAGTTGGCATTAAAGTTCCATCTCCTGATGCTCATCCTGACTCCATTCAATAGACCAAAGGATCAGCCTAAAGTGTGGGAATAGGTCATTGAATCTTCTCCAGGGTACTTGGGAAGGTGCACAGAGGACCTCAGTTACTGAGGGAGAGAAGAATGAGGACTTTTATCACAGAACCCTAAGAAATCAGTCAGGAAGCAACAGGTTCTAGGACTAAAGGGGAGAGGGTGACAGACACTTAGAAAAGCAAGGAAGCTTCTTCCCTCTTACTGATGAGTTTTGAGAGTCCAGGATGGGGGTGGGAAGGGAATGTGATATCTTTATATCACCAAAAGAGGTTACAAGTGACCTAATCAGAGATCCGCTGGTAAATGTTTAGCAATAGGCTGTCCCCCAAAAAAGTATATGCAATACACTTTTAAGCTTAATCAGCATTATTACATATTCTCTATTACTTTCTTAAGTCTAGAAAATCACCCAACAATAAATCAAATCTTGATTTATAATATTTATGATTTTCAACGTGAAAATGTTCATTTTGAAAATTGAACACTCTTTCTGGAGCCAGGATGAGCTGGCTCTAGCACACCACTCCCTCTAACCCACAAGAACCTATTTCTCATTTTTTTTAACAACTACAAGGAAAGATAATCCTTCCTGTCATTTGACTAATTGCTTTAGCATTTCATTTTTCAGGATTTTTATAAGGACTCTATTTCCCAGCTAGTCCACTGCATTCTAGGCCCATTTTCTCTTGGGCTGCTTTCCCCTGACCAGATTTCCCCCTCAGGATTACTAAAACTAGAAGGAAAGCTAGGAAATATGGAATGGTACCTTAAAAACAGGCTTGATTTCCAGTCAGAGGAATTGGATTTGAATGGTGTATCTCTTGTTTATTCTCTATGTGACCTAGGCAAGTTAGCTAACTTTTATTGTCCTCATTCCTCATCTGTAAAATCAAGGTAGGCTAAACTAAATGGCCTCTATGATCCTTCCAATTCAAATTCTACCCTTCTGAATAAAGACATCCAATGTCACTCACCACACCAGATAGCTCTGCTGGAGGGCTGGCTACTAGCTGGCTGAATGACCTTGTCCCTCTCTAATAGGTCTAGATGACTATGACCTCTGAGCTACAATTGCAGAGATGGTGAGATCTATTTTTTGAGAGAGGCACTATTTGCTAAGAAAAAACCATTCTGTGACAAGAGCTGCATTTTCCTTTAAAAAGAAAATTTTTTTAAAGACAATAAGCACCAGGAGATAAAAGATATAATTAGCTGATGAAAGCTCCCAAGTGCAGGCAGCTGGTATTAATGTTTGCAGGGCTCCCCAAGTATGGGATGAAAGGTGCTACAGACATAAGTCTAATCAGCTTGAGCTTAGTGGGATGAGTGTAGAGGTTGTGAGCAGATTGTGACAAGGGAGACAGAGGCAGAAGTCAAGCTGAGAAACAAAGGCAGCTAGATGGGTGTAGAACTGCTGAACTTAGCTATGCCCGGTGCTTTGGGGGCTACTGAGGTCGCAGGATTGTATGAAAGGCTGTCTGAGGTCTGAGTCCTAATCTGTATTGTTGCCAGCTCTCTTGAGATTCAATAATATCAGACCAGGACACCCAATTTCGAGCAGTAGCAGCTGCTTCCCCCGCAGCTACAAGACAGGTTTAAATATTTTATTCTCCTAAAACGTTGGCATGTAAATATTTCAGTGTAGGGAAGAAAGAGAGCTGTTTGAGGATAGAGAACTCCTGATGTGGGGGTGTTCTGAAAGAGGCTGGGTGGAGCTGCTGGGCCCAATATTGGTCCTGGCACTGAGGATGTATGTTTTGGAGGGGGTGTAGGGTGGGAGTTTAGGGTGACCCAGCCAGACCATGTCTAGTCACAGCATTCCCACTGTCTGACCTGGGGCAAGCCGTGCCCTTCCCCCACACACACCAGGGCCTCTGCACTGATTTCCTCATCTGGTAAAGGACAATTTATACTAAATAATCTCTAAAGTCTTCTTCCCAGCTATGGCATGCTATGTACCTCACAGATTTGTTGAGAGAAAAGAGGTTTGTATACCCTAAAGCATCAGAGAAATGGAATTCACATTGTTACTTATCCCTAAATTCAGGAAGTCTATGTTCTGTGTTTCAAGGGCTACTACAGCTATGAGATGCTGTATTCTTTGTTCTAAGGGCTTTTTACAGCCCTGGCATTGCATGTTCCAATGGCCAATATAGCTCTGATATTCTCTGTTCTGTGTTTTAAGTTTTCCTCTAAATCTGACAATCTAAGTTGGATGTTCCAAGAATATCTGTGATACTCTGTATTCTGTGGTCTAAAAAAATCCTTCTAACTCTTCCTGACATTCTATGCTTTAGGTTCGGCAGCTTGGTGGCTCAAATAAATAGAGCCATAGACCTGGGTTCAGGAAAACTCATGTTCAGATTCACCATCTATCATTTGGTGGATGTATGACCCTGAGCACACATCTCCCAGAAGTATTGTGAGGATAAATGAGATCATATTTACAAGGTACTCTGGAAACTTAAAGAGCTATACAAATTCTGCTTTTTGTTCTGATGGTGATGAGGAGGAGGAGGAGGAGGAAGAAGTGGAAGAGGAGGAATTCTCGTAGTTCTAATGTTCTATGTTCCAAGGGTCATTTCAGCTCCTTTAATTTAAATTTTTGTGTTCTAAGAATCTTCCCACCTCTGACATTCTATAACCTACCGCAGCAGGCTAGGATGACCCTGCACTATCTTAACTACATAACTGTTTCTTATATTCCCAAAAGACTGGTTTCTCCTTAACAGTTCAGAAAGGCGCTGTCCTCAGATAGCCCCCTGCTGGCAAATAGTTGTTTTTGCCATCGATTGCCCTTCCTCTGTGACTCCAGAGAGGATGTAGTGGGGTGGAGGGGAGCAGAAAGGCACCATGCTTGCCATACAAATTTTATCTGTCTATATCAGCTGAGGAGAGATGAGGAGCAAAACCCTCTCCCAAAGCTAATATATATTTACAGATAATCACATCAGCAATAGAAAGGTTGAGGGGAAGGAGGTAGTACAGTGGGGTCTGGTTGCTTGAGAGATGCTGCTTCAATTGGAACAGTCATCTCTGCTATCAATTTAGGGGATTAGGCAGAGTTCTGATTGAACACCATGAGCCAATCTAATTGCCCTGGCCTGGCCGTCACTTCAATCCCTCTTGTCCAACAGAGGCTGTTTGCAATAATGAAGGCAATGAGATAAACCAAATGAGTAAATTCATTAAAACTATTAAGTATAATTGATTTAGTTGTTTTTTTTTTTTTTTTTTTTTTTCAGAGAGGCCAGACAGCCAGCTAGCATATCACCCAGAAGTTCAGCACCCATGCCCCCAGGTCTCAGACACCTGGGTTCTGACAGGCTTCCAATATGCTCACCAACCTTGTTAGCACCCTGAAGTAGTAAGTGGGGAATACAAATCCCTCCCATTAGGGTCTAATTAAAATCCATTATCCAAAGAAAATACTTCTTTCCCTCTTTAACTGGAGGTAAAAAAGGAAGAGTAATGGTGATCTGCAAATTTTTTTTTCCCCTACAGTCCTTCACCATTATATCTTTTCTTGATCTAGCACATTAGTTGTAAAAAGCATGTTTTCTGACACTTATGATTCATATTGTCTTGTTTTCTGATAGTTATGTATGTGTTACTTCTCAAAATGTGTCTGCATCTTCGGCTTGCTTTCTGACTCCTTGAAGACCAAGCCTTTCTGTCCTGGAAAGGAAGATAGTGCCCTTCCCTCTGCCTAAGGCGGAATCATACAATGCAAAGGGAGTAGAATGAGAGTGAGCTGATTTCCAGCTTTAGACCTGGGGTTTCTGCAGTAAATGTTCCCAGACATTTTATTTTATCTCTCAACCTCATTTTCCTTATCTGAAAAGAATTCTGTTCTGTCAATGTGTTAGATAATGATTATCCTCATCATTGCTATCATTATCATTATCAGCATGTCATCATTGAGGTCATAGTCCCCAGCTGAGCACTAGGTACATAATAAAATGTTTGTTAAAGTGAATTGGTCAAATTCTGGTGGAATACAGCTCAAACTCCCTGTAGAATGGCCCACGTATGTAGAACAGGAATGTATAAGGGCAGAAAGGAGGAAAGGAAGATACTTGCCTGATATCATAACCATACATGTCTTTTTCTGGGCGACCATGGATGATCCAGTGAGCCAGCTCCTTTCCACAGCCACCTCCCAGCATCATTCCTGAACAAAGGGAAAACACTGCTGAAATTGTCTCTCTCATCTTTCCCAGTATCCTCCACTCCATCCCAGCTACTTCATCTCTAGGATATCTTCCTTGGCTTTCCCTGCTCATATCTCCAGGTTAGTTTATAATGCCCTGCTTCCAAGTTAGGACGCTTCCCGATCTCAAACCCTATCTTCTCTTTCAAGGGCATCTTCTTTGATCAGGTTTGCCTCAAGGATACAGAAAGGGGGATGAGCTAAGGGAAATGAAGGAGATGAGTGAGGGAGATCTATGCATCTACATTTCTAGGATCATAGATTGAGTTGGAAAGGACTTGGATTTATCCTATTGTACAACTTACTCTACTTCCTTACTTTACAGATGAGGAAATGGAGGGAGGGAGAGATTAAGTAACATGCCCACCTCGCTGCCACAGAATCCTTTTGAGCTTGGTAGCACCTACGATAGTCTATGAATTCTTTTGAAAGAATTGGCCATCAAAAAGGATTTGGGTAACTTGGAAAGTGAAGATGAAAAATAGATACAATTATACCTGCTTCCCAGAGTTGGTTGAAGGGGAGCACTGCTATTATCTGTGCATTATTATGACAAGGCTCTCATGCCCTTACCTGCACTGTTGAAGCCACAGCCAAGAAAGAATCCCCGAAGCTCAGGTGCCTCCCCCATCAGGGGCTTGTGATCAGCTGTAAAGGATTCTGTGAGAAAGGAAAGAAGTCTCCCTTAAGGTAAACCAACATAAATCCTGAAGAAGAAGTGGCAGCACTATAACCAGACAGAATTAAAATCCCTTCATTCCTAATCTGCTTTCTAGCTGAGGGTATTGAAGTTACTTTTCCAAGAGGGAACCTTGGTTCTATAAAATGAGATTAGATTAAAAGATCCCCAAAGTCCTATTTCACACTGATATTCATGGGATCATTGAGCTCACAATTGGGAAGGGACTTCAGAAATCCAACCTCCACCTAGAAAAAGAAATTCCTTATACGACATCCCTTTTACAACAACAATCCCCATTTACAATATTGCAACAACAGCTTGATGAGTCGTCTTCCATCCTCTTCTTGGAGACCTACTTTCAGGGGAATGTTCCTGTCCCCCCCAGGCAGCCCATCCCATTTCTTTGCTGTAGGGGTTCAGTACTTTATGATCACTTGGGGTTTTCTTGGTAGAGAAACTGGAATGCTTTGCCATTTTCTTCTTCAGCTCATTTTACAGATTAGGAAACTGAGGTAAACAGAGTTGATTGACTTTCCAAGGGTCACCCAACTACTTAGTATCTAAGGCCAGAATAGAATTCATGAAAATGAAATTCCAGGTCCAGCACTCTGTGCACTATGATACCACTTCTCTGCCCTCTCCCATTTCTGGGAGCAGTTCTAATTGTTAGGAAGCTTGTCCTTATATCAAGGCTAAATTTTCTCTTCAAAATCTCTCTTCAAATTTTCCTCTTTAGAACTTCTACCTCTTACTCCTGTTTCTGTCTGCCCAATAATAATAACAATAATAATGAAATTAGCATTTATACTTTGTTTTGCTTTCCATGTATTGTCATCTGATCTTCACAACAGCCCTGAGATATTATTATCCCCATTTTATAGATGAAGACTTTGAAGTTAAGTAACTTCATACACATTACACATAATCTTTGATCCAGTGATAGTGGCTTCTTGGCCGTTCCATGAACAAAATTCTCCTTCTCTCAGCTCCGGATTTTTTTTCTGTATGTTTCCCATGCTTGGAATACTCTTCCCCCTCCACTCTGATGACTGACCTCTCTGGCTTCCTTTAAGTCTCAATTACATTTTTATCTTCTACAGGAAGCCTTTCCTAATACCTCTTAATTCCAGTACTTTTTTCTCTTTTAATTATATCCTCTTTGTTTTGCACACAACTTGCTTTGTATAAATTTGTTTGTATGTTGTCTCCTCGTTAGACTGTAAACTCCTTGATAGAAGGGACGTCTTTTTGCTTCTCTTTATTTCCACAGTGTTTTAGCACAATGTTAAATAAATTAATGAAAGCTAGGATTTGAACTCAGATCTTCCTGATTCGGGAGTACAGCCCTCTATTTCACTTCCATGCCAAACACATCATAGCAAGCCCTTCGAAAATTTTATAACTAACATTTCCCTTTAAGCCTTCTTTTCGGGCCCAGTTCTCTCATTTGATTCTCAAATAGCCAGAACTTGAGTTCCTTCACCACCCAAATTTCCTCCCTTTGGGTGCTCACCAATTCATCTTCCTACATGTCTTCTTAGATTGTGATCTGCACAATTGAAAAGAGGTGGCCTGAGCAGGGCAGAGCAAGCACCCTCCTTATTTCTGGAGGCCATACCTCTCTTAATTCAGCCTCAGATTGCATTAGCAATTTTTGGCCACCATATTAAACCACTGACTCATAATAAACTTGCT
This sequence comes from Sminthopsis crassicaudata, assembly GCF_048593235.1. Taxonomy (NCBI): domain Eukaryota; kingdom Metazoa; phylum Chordata; class Mammalia; order Dasyuromorphia; family Dasyuridae; genus Sminthopsis; species Sminthopsis crassicaudata. Next base: position 505,140,157 of record NC_133618.1, read on the forward strand.
GTCCACTAAAAACCACAAGTCTTTTTTCAGACAGACTGCCCCTTCAAATTCCATGCTCTGTATTTCACTGTTTTCTGTCCCTTGTTTTCTTCCAGCTCGAATTCTAGAGCTGAATGCTTCATGTTCATTGGTTCCTGCCAGATCTGTGCTCTATAATCCTAGACTCATGATTGTGATATTTGTGCCTCCAATGAATGTATTCCTCTGAAGAAATACAGCTTCCCTATTATCTCCTGGGGGCCAAAGGATTCTTGGCAATGTTTGTCTTTCCTGGCATGGGGAGACAATTATTTCCAAAAAGGGGCCACAAAATGCAGTTGAAAATCAGAAAAAAAAATTTCCTTCCCCCCTCCTCATATGCTGCTCCCCACCCTCATAAAAACAGGATTCTAAGATGCAAGGTGAAACTCCCGCCTAATTAAAATTATGTTTTAAGTTATGGGTTATTCATTCTACCTAAAGTATTATTTTAAACACTTTTTTTCACTTCCAATCCCACACAAGCTTGGGAAGGTTACAGGACTAAATTAGTCATTTTTTTCCCCGACATACCACAAATTCAAGCTGGTATTTCACGTGTGTTTCTCTTAATCTGTCTGCTGGGGAAGTGTGTCCTGAATTTCAGATAAATACTTCTTTATTAGCCTAATGGATTAAAGCTGAAAAATAGCCCGGAGCTTTGGTATCTATTTATTCTCCAGTCTTATAGCCAGGGCTGCCAATCTAGTCTGTCCAGTCCCTGGCAAAGGAAGGGGCATGGGGAAAATATACTTCATTTTGAAGCAAGAGATCTGGGGGGGGTAGTCTTACCCTGGCATTATTAAGCTGGCCAATCTCTAGGACATTTCTCTATGGGTCTTTGTTTACCCTTTTATCAAATGGGAATAATAACACCTTCCCTCAGAGTTACTGGCATTCACAAATGAAATCATAGAAATGGTAAGGGAAGGAAAGACTAAGATGTTGGAAGAGGACCCAACATATCCAACAAGAACTCTTTCAATTTACAGAATGCTGCATGTGAAAGATATGGAAGGCTTCTGAAAGGGGGAGAGAAAAACCACAGGCAGAGCTAACTAAGTGATATGATGGAAAAGGTTCAAGAAACCCTGGGTTCAAATCCAGCCTCAGACTCTTACTGACTGTGTGACTCTAAATCACTTCACCTCTGCTTGCCTCGTTTTTCCTGTCTGGAAAAATAGGGATTGAAAAGGACACCTACTTCCCAGGATTATTGTGAGGATCCTGTTGCTTATTATAATGCAACAAGACACATTGTCAAGAATATGGGATTTCGACTATGGGATTTACCACTATCTATGTGAACTCAGGCAAGACATTTGTTTCCATGAGCCTCAGTTTCTTCCTGTGTAAAATGCAGGGGTGCAGACTAAATGATCACTGAAATTCCTTTGCCATTCCAATCCCATGTTGTATATCCAGCTACCCTCTGTTTGAATAACTGCTGTCCTAATTAACCTGGAGCTAGGTCGAAGTTGTCACTCACCTTGGGGAAATCATTGCACTTAGCCTCAGTTTCTCCCCTTGTAAAATGGAAGTAGCCCCCTTGCTCTCTCCTACCTCAGAGACATGATCCACCTGAATGCTGAGAGGTGGAGATGTGGAGGGAGGAGCAAGGGAGGAGAGAAAGAGGTGCTATATATATATAAATTCAAGGTGGGAGTATTTTAGGAGCTGAGCTCATTCTGTTTACATCCCACGTCTGTTTCCAGCTCCTTTGGTTCCCGAGAGGCCAGAGAAAGGAGGTGAATCAGGGCGAAGGAACACTTGGGGAAAAAACACCTTCTTTTAGAGCTGTTCTTGCTGCTCTCTTAGGTTTTTGTTGCTAACTCCACATGGGTGCAGACCCCAAATAGAAGCAGCTTGTGTCTCTGCCAAAAGAAGA